>NW_015151763.1:22500-25353 GCF_000732505.1 Cyprinodon variegatus
GCGTGCGTCTCATGGCTGCTTCCATCTTTGCGGCGGGCGCCTCATGGCACCTATCAGTGTTGGCGTTTATGGTGGCAGCATTGTGGCTGGCATTTTATGCCGCCTTCTAGCATTGCGGCGGGCACTTCATGGTGCCCATAACTATTACAGCAGATGCATCCCACTTTTATCCATCGTCCCGGCACTTCACGGCACCCTTTTTCCATCACAGCCAGTGCATTACAGCCCACGGCTCTTTGCTTCAGGCGCATCATGCTATTAACCAATCGCAGCAGCTCTTATTGCGCTCTCTTTTCATCACAGCAGGTGCATTACGGCCCCTCAGCTCATTGCTCCAGGCGCATCACACCCAAACCCATCATGCGTTCGCATCACAATGCGCTTTGTTTGGAACCCCTCAGCACATCATGCCATGCGTATCTCAACTGAAACATCTCGCTTAACCATCGCAGCTTGCTTGTTTCACCTTCGGTCATCACGGCTTGCAGGTTAGCTAGATCACCGCATCCCCATCTCACTTTCTCAGCTCATCGTGTATTGCGCATCATATCCCCAGCTCATTGCTGCACGGGCGTGTATTCTCTGCTCGTCCCCTTAGCTCATCGCTACATACAGCTAGTTTGTGGTCGTGGCAGGCCAGAGCGCTCAGCCACAGCCTATCATTGCTGTTATCAGCAGAGTCATCGTCTCCTTGCTTGGTCAGTCATTTTGCCATTGCACATCATCCCAGCGTTGCTCTTTCATTTCCAGGCTGCTCGATATGGCTTTTGCATTTCCTTCCTCCTTGTCCAGGTTAAACTGAAGAAACTCATTGCTTTCCTACATCCACCTGCGACACAGCTTTAAACCACACTCCACCCGGACTCTTTCTGCATTCCCTGTCTCATCTTAACCGGTCTGGTAGAAGCCCGCCATGTTGAGCCTGGTTCTGCCAGAGATTTCTGGCAGAACCAGGTTTTTCCTTTCCACTGTTGCTTCATGCTTGCTCATCATGGGTAGGTTATTTCAACCTCCAGTTATCCAACTGGACTTCCATCATCCAGGTCCCTGAGTGAAGCTCTAGTATCAGCTCACGGAGTCCACTGGATCTCCCCATAAAGCTCAGCAGACCGTCTCTCCAACCAGCAGTCTACAGACTGACCAACTCCATCTATCTCCACTCCACCGCCAGTTTCAGGCCTTGGGGGGAAACAGACCTATTCTTTGCTCCTTTTCATGCATATCTATCAAAATGAAGCGCTATGTTTCCTGCCGAGGTCTGAGCGCCAAAGACAAAGTAATTGTATCTATAAATTTCTCCTAATTGTCTTTTCTCTTCCTGTGAGTTTTTCAGATTGAAGTATTTTAAGATGTGCTGTGAATTGGCGCTAAAAAGTGAAATCTGAAATTAAATAATTTTTCTAATATTGTAGCAAACTGAGGTAGCAGAGAGATGGGACAGTAATTGGAAAAATTGTGTTTATTTCCTGATTAATGTAACACATTTACTTTAGCTATTTTCAGTTTTGAAGGAAACTGGCCAAAGGGAAATTATTAAAATAAAGAGTTATTGGTTTGATGAGTGAATCTAGGACGATTCAAAGACTTTCTCATGTCTTTTCCATAAATGTCCGCTGATATTTTTTTATTGCATTTCCTTATGTTCTCCAACACTTCCTGTTCAATAGTGAAAGTAAAAAGAAATTCAGTTTAGATTTGACTTTATTGAATTGCACAAAGGTTTGTTAGTATTTCTTATTTTTGCAGCAAGGTCAGGTCCAATATTCACAAAAAGTATTACATGTTTCCACATTTCCCTCCTTATCTCTGATTACCTTTCTTTTCTTTGAATATTCTTTATTATGCCATCATGTAATTTAGGGCAATTGTCAGGGTTTGGTTGTGGTTTGGAGGACCCAAATGCAGAGGCAGAGAGGCTGAGGGGAACACTTTTTATGTATTTATTACATTTTAATGATGAAAAATGGTTAACAAAGGCAGGAATACAAAAATCCAACTAAAATGTAACTAAGACCAGAACCATGGAGACATCAAGGGAAATGAGCACAAGGAGTCAGGGAGAGACGAGGTGAGAGGACAACGACGACGACAGGACCAGCAACAACAAGGATCAACAACAAAGAGTGAGAGCAGAGGGAGAGCATATATAGCTGACAGAGACAAAGGGAGGGCTAACGAGCTGACGAGGAGCAGGTGTGGGAGGAGACAACGAGGGAGCCAAGGGGAAAGGAACACACACAAGAGGGCAACAGAAAAACAAGAGAACATAAATCTAGAAATTACAACAAAGTAGGAACTAAACTAACAAAACTAGAAAACAAGGAGCAAAGTAAAACACAACAGAACCAAATATTCCGTTTAACTTTGCTTTTAAATATTTTTCATCAATTGTTCTTAAATTCAGTGTCACTTGTTCTATCCTTTTTAAGCTGTTCATACAAATATTTTTTTTTTTTGCATACATGAAGCAGTCCTTTAGTCATCCAAAAATAATTTAGCTTCCTTTTCTTACTATGTTTAAGACAATTTGATCCCAAAGTGAGCTGAATATTTCCATAAAGGAATTACCGGCACTTGATTGCTCAGTTTTCATCATTATTCAGCATAAAAACTCGTCAATGACATCATTCAGTGATAAACCGCTTACTATTTCACTGCATGTTAGTGAATATATTATCTCCTAAAGTAGCACTACATGCACCCATGAGTAGAGGAAATGCAGCCTGATGATATTTACACCGCATCAGATGGCGTTCCCCCATGTTAAGCAGAGGAAACGCTATCTGACGGGGTTTATAGGCCCGTCACATGGCGTTCCCTCCTGATGTCATTTACGTTGAGTTGCAATAAATG
>NW_015151763.1:26459-29815 GCF_000732505.1 Cyprinodon variegatus
ACTTTGCATGTAAACTCGCTACTTCTGTCGCGCCTGCTGCGTCCGGTTTGAACGTAGCATAATAGATGGAAGCTCATCATCTCATGGGGTTCAGGTTGGTTCTGTCTTCCTTTATGTACTAAATACTGAGTTTCCAGCTACTTCCAATGGTATCATCCCAATAAATGGTTGTTATTAGCAGCTTTCAGTCCCATTGGCCTCAGATTGTGCCAATAGGCTCATTAGGTTGTTTTCATCAAGTGAATCCTAATCTTTACCCAAAAGTAATTCATTTTCCCAGTGCAATAAATTTATCTATTTATGTTTAATCTGAAAATTATATAATTAGTTCTTCATGTACTGTAAAAATAAATAATTAAAAATAACCCGCATGTCGCTCTTTTTAAAAAACCAAAGAGACATTAATCTCCTATTCTGTCACTGAGTTGTAGAATCCTTTCCCTATAAATATTTAATTATTTGTGAAATGTAAATAATGTGTCCAACAGAGATAGTTTTTTTTCTTTTTTTATACATAAAACTACGACAAAAATCTGACTAAATCAGAAAATACACCAGCATGATTGGCTGTTAGGAGAGTGGAGGCAGAGGACAGAGTTTACAGAGGAAATCTGCTACCGACCAGGTTAGCTCCTGGAAAAATGATAGTATGGAGACTGAAACAGAGTTTTTATTAAAACCTGCTTCATGAAACGGACCCCAGGTTGAGTCTAAAGACGGATTTCTTTGCCTTAAGTGTGACTTAAGTCTCAATTTTTCAGGACCTGAAAGGTCTGTTACTATGCTTAAATAAAGTCATATTATTTTTGTTATTTTAATCATTCTTTGGCATAACACATCGGATCTTCTGAAGGGAAAGAAATTAGTTCAGCTGAAGGTTAGAAAGTGATGGGAAAGGGATTTGATTAACTGGAAAGCTTTTTTAGAGGTTTAGTCAATGCTACCAATAAAATAAAAAAAAAACCCTGGTATAATTTAAAGAACAAAGACTGGTATGCCTTCAATTTGGCAATTCAAAACTGCTAAATGACTGCGAGAAGCCCACAGCAAGCAAGAAGTGTCTGAGTGTGCAGCTGAAAACAAGGTGACATTTATGGGTGATCAATTTATTCTTAAGCACCCAGCTGGACTCACAGCTCTCACTCAAAAGTTGGCTCACACATACGCTGCTGTTTTGGAAAAATGTTTGTGTGAATCACATCGGTGCCCATCTCCTTGAAAAAAGCTTCTATAATAGCTATAAAGGTGACAGAATTATACAGTTACAGTGGAAAGCAAATGAAGTGGGGTTTTTTTTCTTTTCTTAATCAAGTAGCTTGTATGAGGAAATATCTGCTTTTACTTGAGTTTAAAATGATGTAAATATTGTTCATTTTCACATCAATTAGCACTTATTATATAACAGATACTCAATATTTCAAAAGAAAGCTCCTGTCACACAGATTATATAAAGAATCTATGTAAACAATTATGGCTTCCCCAACCCTAACCTTTACACCACAGGAAAATTACATTCTCGCCTTGCCTTTCTACTCTATTAACACTGTGAAATACACAACTTAATTCCCACATAAATTAGCCTGCTGCATATTTTTATTACCAAATCAAAAATATTCAAAGCGCATACTGCCACATGTATGTACCGCTGTTCAAAAGCAGCACAGCCACACCTGTAAAGTTGCAGTAGTGGCTCAATAATATTACCTAATCATACTCACCTATACACCACTGAAGGTTCCTCAAGAAAAAACAGGAGTCAGTAACAGGAAAACTGAAAAAGACAAAATCTGAGAATGATGGAGAAAGATGTAACCACCTGATGGTAATAATTATAACATGTATGATGAGATTATTCCAATAGAACCCTAGAATCTCATCTAAAGATAAGCAACTTCCAAAAGATGTGTGAAACAAAAATTATTTATTAGTTTATTATTATTTTAACTATTAAGTTGTAATTTCAAAAAAGTAAAAAAAAAAAAAAAAAAATCCACTGGACATTTTTTTTCCAAGTTTGAGGATGTTTCGCTTCCCATCCAGGAAGCTTTCTCAATTCAAGAAGTCTGCATAAGCGCAGAGCTCCAAGCTTTATAGAGTAGCCCAACCAAGCCTTGTTATGGCTTTGAAAGGTCCACCCCTTAGTAACGGGGAGTCGTTCAGGTAAGTTGTTGGCCTGCAAACACTTTGCAGTTCAACAATGACCCTTAAACATTATTAGTTCCAGATGCTGAAGCCTTGAAGACTGTAGAACTAAATGACTAGCAGATGCAAGCAGACAAAGGTAGGCAGGATTTTCCAGAAGGCAAAGCTGGTTTGAAAGAGGTTCACAGGAGTCCAAGCCAGAAGATCAGAGATCGAAGTCAAGATCAAAGTCAGAAAGCAGATCCAGGTTCAGTCCACAAGAAGAATCCAGCAGGAGTCTGAAGACAGGTCAGGAAAACAGATCAGAACATTAGACTTTCGACTTTTAGACTTTAGACAGTTTTTATTTGTCTTTTTGTTTACACAGAAGTGTAAAACAAAACGAAATTTCGTTTGGAAATAGCTCACTGGAAAAGTTCATCTTTTTAAAAGTGCAGCCTTGAAAAATAGTAAATCTGACTGTAAATTTACAGTTCTAACATAATTATAAAATATAATACAACACAATAACCCATTCTACAAAACATTCATCAGTCTAATGGTGGCGGGGAAGAAGCTGCTGCAGAACCTGCTGGTCCTGCATTGAATGCTGGGAAGCCTCTTCCCAGAGGGCAGCAGGGAGAACAGTCCATGGTGGGGGGGTGAGGGGTCATTGATGATGTCACGGGCTCGGGACACGCAGCGCTGGGATGAAATGTCTTTAATGGAGGGAAGAGGATGATCTTCTCTGCTGTTCTCACCACTCTCTTCACCTTCTTCCAGTCTGAGGCGCTGCAGCCTCCACACCACACAGTGAGACAGCTGCTCAGAACGCTCTCCATGGTGCTGATGAAGATTCATTCTGTAAAAGCCCCTGGGGGCAGGTGGGCTTTCCTCATCCTCCGCAAGAAGTCCAAGCGCTTCTGTGCCTTTTTGACCAGTGATGTGGTGTGAGGGTGTCTGTGATGTGCACCCCCAGGACATTTGGTGCTGTTGACCGTCTCTACATTAACAGGCAGGCTTAGAGGTCCAAAGGCTGAACAGGTCAGGAAATAGCAATCAGAACACAAACAGGTACGGTAGAGAACTCTCACCAAAGGCTTGAATATTTTGGCACTGATAACTGAAAGCAGGCGGGTAAAAACAGATCAGACGAGAAACGGATGTTGAGAGGCTGAACAGGAAATCAGAAACACTAAGGTGATAATAGAAAGATGAAAAATCTTTATTTTTAA
>NW_015151763.1:30523-31941 GCF_000732505.1 Cyprinodon variegatus
AAGTATTTGTACTTTGTTACTTCCCATCTCTGATTATATGTGTATGATTTGTCCAATCATGTGCACATTGAAGTATCACCATGATTAACTTTAAACCAAAACTACTGTGGTTTTCCCTTTAAATCTTCCTTTATCTCTCCTGTCTTTTTTTCACCCTTTGCTTTAAAAGTAACAATTTAAGCTGTCATATTGCTAAGCAGGTTAAAAATGTTTTAATATAATATTTCAAGAAATCCCAAATGCATTCTGCAAAAGGGCTTTAAGGCACTTTTAGTGTTTGTCTCTTTCATGTATGGCTCACTGAAAGTAACAGTTTAATCTGACATATTTCTGAACAGGGGAATAATAATATTTCAGTTGGTCTTTCCTAATAGTTAGAGAAAAGAAAAGGCTACAGGCCATTCATCCTGCTGATGGCTTACTTTGACATCGGCTGGTCCTGGCACAGTGGGGCTCCACAAAATGATTCGAAGGATTTAGACACGCTGCTGCTCAAGTAGACTGACAGGGAAGCATTAGCCAGTTCTACTGCTGCTGAAGGCTACAGTTATGATTCCCCTTTACTATGGTTTTCACTAAAAAAAGATCCCTTTCAGTGCCTCTCTTATGATTCAAAGGATTAGAGTGTGCCATGCTGCACTTTTATTGACGGTCGATCTGAAAGGTTTGTCTTTTTAAAAATCTACTCACTCAGTTTAATGCCAGTTGATCAAAAATTGGCAAAAATTGAGCACAAGTGTAAATTTTACTTGTATATTTCTGTCTTTGGAAATGGATAACAGACCAGGGAAACTGACAGGAGGTCGGGGTAACGAGGGGAGCAGAGAAGCTCGGACAAGAAGTGGACCCAGATAAACATGGAGGACAGCACAGAAAGTGGGAATTGATTTATCTGTAATAAAAGAGATGGTGTGTGCACATAATAAAAAGTTGTTCCCAAAATCACTAATTGCTGTCCACGAAATACTATAATGTTGGTAAAAATTATAATCCGCCTGTTTTCCATTTCCAAAGGTGGAAATGCGGCGAACTCTCCAAGTCTGGTCACTGAAACGACCACCTTAAATAATCAAATCAGATCTTCTAAATGTTCAGTGAGGGAGAAAAGCTGTTTTTGTGTGGATGTTATTTAACAGTGCTTTTATTTATACATTGATTCAGTTAATGAATAATTAATTCTAAATGAAAACTAATCCATCCCATTAAACTGTTAAGAACAGTATGGAAGCCTTTAACATTAACAAGACAAAATGTATGAGTTGGCCTGCTGGCATCGTAGCGTTCTGTTTTGAAATTACATGACCCATAATTATTTCAGGCCAAAATATCTTTCAATATATTTCAACTCACGCCAATAAAGATAGTAATAATTTCCCAAACAGCATTCCATATACATATACACTCACCGGCCACTTTAT
>NW_015151763.1:35214-36636 GCF_000732505.1 Cyprinodon variegatus
TTTTCAAATACTTTTGGCAATATAGCGTATAAGAAAATATAATCAGAAACAAACAGCTACAGAAAAATGAGAAAAAGGTTTAAAGTAGCACAAGAAAAAAATACCTAAAAACTTGTGAAATAAAAATTTAGACAGCATTATGTAAAATAACCTGATATTTTTGCTGAACTGCAACTTTAAACAATGCATTTCTTAGAGTGATTTTAAAATCATTTAGAGAATCAGCAATGTTTGGAGTAAGAAGACGATTGAGCTACAGCAGAGAAGTGCAGATTTAAAACTTCTACTAGGAAAATGCTTGTGTAAATGTTATGCTAAGTAGCTGCTTGAAATTGACTGAGGACCTATACTGATGGAGTTATATAAACTTTGGTTGGATGTTCCTTTGCTGTCTCAGCAGCTCACTGGGCTGAAATATTTCCTCATGAAAATGCAGGTTTTTCTCACCATCATCAACACCTTAAACTCTGCCTGCATTTGTAACTCGATGTGCTCCTCTTCCAGTGACTGCCATTACTCACAAACTCACTAACAGCACCTGTAGCCTGTGTATGGCAGTTACCATAGCGATAGTGCATGTTGACGAGGCAGAGCACCACAAATGCCCAAACCCCCGAGCTACGTTTTTAATTCATCTTGGCTCTGCAAATATAAAACACCTCACAGTTTGTGGGAGACATAGATCATCTCCCTACATTCAGTTTCACTGTAATTTATTTTTAGTTAATTACACAATTCAAGCAAAATACAAATGAAAAAAAATACACAGGACATGACCTCGTTGTCCTCAGTGGTAGTTATGGCCGTGCATTTGTATGCATTTAGGACGTATAAAGGCAAGGCAAAGCAGGTCAAGGCTCAGCAAGGTAAGGCAAGTTTGTTTACCTTGCGGATTTTACTAGCAAGGAAATTAAAAGTCCTGTACATCAGAAAAGCACCGCATATGTTAACATACAAGGAAAAGTAGTTTGCTGTGAAGTAAATGCAACTGAATAACTTAGTAACATAAATTATTAACCCTTTAAACCCGTGGTCCGCAAACAACGGACCTCGGTCCGGATACGGACCCATATGCCATCCCATCCGGACCCGGAATAAATTGTTAAAATATTTGTTAATTTTGACGGGAGAATAAATTTTAAACCAAAACATTTATTTTTTTCCCTTTCTGACACAAGTGCCTTTACCAGCACTGCACTGAGCAAGGATTGGAAGCTACAAACCAATCGCGTGCGAGTCATACTAACCGCGTGGTTCAACTAACGAATCAAATCGCCAGCTTGAACTCAGAGCGAGTTGTATGAGCAAACCGAAGCAGAGGTTTGTTAGCCTGGGTGCCATTCCGAACTTAGTCCCGCCCACAAGGTTTGAGGTCGGGAAGTTCGGTCTGGCTCTGCTCCATAGTAGCGCGAGTATTATCGC
>NW_015151763.1:38775-42361 GCF_000732505.1 Cyprinodon variegatus
CCTCTAAGATCGGGAGAAAATGTTTGAATTCAGTCGGCCCTTTTGAGATGTTCTTGTGCAAATCCTGCTGTTGAAGCAGAGCTACGAGCCGATTTACTTGAACCTCACACACTGCACATGTGCAAACAAGGAAATTCTTCTTCCAGATTGATGAGTTCAACCAGCACCATCTCTGGGTGCTGAGTCCCATGAGAGCTTATTGGATGTACAGAGTGAGAGCCTGTTGCTCAATGAAACAGTGATCTGCCCAGAGGAGCTCCCTGCCTGGGGGAAATGGCATCAAAGGCCTTTTAAATTTAGAATATGTTAATAAAATATCAAGGTAATAATAATAAGATTGCTTGAGTTGCACTACATTATTTTTATTTTCGGGGGGATTTGCTTGTACAATTGTTTTTTCGGGGGTCGCTGTCATGGAAGGGGGGACACATCCCCTGTGCCTCCCCTTGTGTATCCGCCCATGACTACTGTCTTTAGAATAAAAAATATCCAAACATGTGAAAGATGAAACAAGCAGCTTTACGGAAACAGAAAAACAGGAATATTGAGATGACAGAGGTTATTAAAAATATGTCCGCCTCCTCTATGATCTTGTCTGTCAGTAAAAGGTGTAGATGATAGCTGACAGATTAAAACAAGAAGATGAAAAGACCCAAATACATAGGCACAATCTGTCACTCTCCTAAATATACCTTCCATGCATCTTGCATCCTCTCCTCGACTAACGCTTTGCTCTCAAAGCAAGTTAACCATTTCTTCTACAGTAGGGAGCAATTCACTTTCTCCCTACTTTTTATTCATTATTAATCTTATGTTTGCTTGATTGCCAATGTGTAAACATAAGAGCAGACCTTTTTTAAAGTGTTTTTTTTAAGCTGTTTCGAGATATCAAAGTAGAACATTGTGTATTACATAGCACAGGTTGTACAAAAGGAATTCAAAGTGTTGTACAAACATAAAGAAAAGTGTAAAAAGAATAAAATATCTTCAAAAGTTGTTTTGATAAGGGGCCGCTCAGTGTGCAGAGGGTAACACTGCTGCCTTGCAGCAATAGGGTTCTGGGTTCGACTCCCGGCCCGGAGTCTTTCTGCTTGGAGTTTGCATGTTCTCCCTGAGCATGCGGGGGTTCTCTCTGGGTACTCTGGCTTCCTCCCACAGTCCAAAAACATGACTGTTAGATTAATTGTCTTCTTTAAATTCTCCTTACAGTAAGTCTGAGTGTGAATAGTTGTTTGTCTCGGTGTTGCCCTGCGATGGACTGGAGACCTGTCCAGGGTGGACCCCGTCTCTCGCCCATTGACTGCTGGATATAGGAACCGTGACCCCGCTTGGGATAAGTGTGATGGAAAACGGATGGATGTTTTGATGAGATCATTCATTCTATATGTTCCCACAAAGGCCGAGGAAATTGGGGGGGGGCAACTGGATTTTGGTCAGTTTTTTTGAAAACCTCTCAACACCTATACAGGAGGTTTTTTGGTCTCTGTTGCATCAGAGAAATCTGTAATAGGATTTCTGATGTGTTTCAGCAGCACTGAGATCCATCCTCCTGACACATTCCAAGTCAGATGCAAATCAAAGAGCCACTCCTAGATGATTGCCTCTGACTTGGAATGTGCCTAGCAGGATGTTAATCCGTGCTGCCTGAATACATCGGCATACCAACTACAGATTGTTCTGGAATGGACAGACACCTGATAGGTGTCAAATTGTCTCCAAAAAACCAGAAATCGAGTTCACTTGCTTTCCAAATTAAGCCTGTTTTTTGGTTGACGTGAGCCGGATGACTTTATGATTTACACAAGCATAACTGGGACTACCATTTCAGCATAGAGAAATGACCTTAAATAGATATAGGATGAAAGGGGGTCAACAGGATTTTGGCCCACCCTTTGCAGCCATACCGTCTTCAAATCTCCCAGGAAGACTCTAAACAAAGAAATGGGTTTCTCCTCTAAAAATATCCCATCACCTTCATGCAGCTTTTCAACCATGGAAACTATTGTTTCCTGCTCCGGTTGCATCCACTCGCCGGGTAAGTTAATTTATTCGGCCTATTACTTGATAGCTGATGTCTGTCATTTCTAATGAGTTTCGATTTCTCTCCCATAATATCAGTGGCAGTTCTTGGCCCTGAATGGGTTCTGCAAGTGACCAATTCTTACACACTGCTAAGAAAACAGTCTGTTTGCCTCTAGGTCAGCGGCTCTGGAGCTGCATGCGGCTCTTTAGCGCCCCCCTTGTGGCTCCCTAGAGCTTTTTCAAAAAATTTAGGAAAATTGATTGTTTTGTTTGTTTTAATATGGTGTCCAGGAGGTCAAACAATAAATAATTATGTTTTCCAATGCTGTAAACATTTGTATAATAAATATATTTAAACAATAATTTGCGTCATAACCACAGAGATCAGTGGTCATAACTTTCAACCAGCGCGGCGCGGTGCCAGGCAAACAAAGCAGCAGGTGTGTCTTGCACCATGGATCCCAAAGGGAAACAAAGAAAGATAGCTGATGAAAAAAGAAAATTCAAAGAATGGCGCAAATCTTTGCTTTCATTATCAATGTTGGAGGATTGTCTGCATTTTTGCTTTGTACTGAGAGGTTGGCAAAAAATAAAAATTTGGAAAGGCATTTCCATGGAAGGTTGCTAAATATGCAGCCGATCACCAAGCTGGGAGGGAGAGAAAAATGGTGATTGCAGAACTTCTGGATAAATTAGAGGAGAGCAAAGATAGTTTAGGAAGTGGATTGCATCTCCAAACTCCACTACTGCTGCTACTTTGGTTGCAAGGATGGGAAACTATCCACAGATCCAACAGGTGGCGCTCTGATGCACGGATGGGAACTTTCTTCCATTTTTTCCCCAAATCCTTAAAATATAAATCCCACCAAGGAACGCTGGTGAAGGAGGATGTGGGATTTCAGGGTTCGAGAGCTCGGCTCTGATGGATGTCAGTTCCTGCTTGGTTCCTCATGACTCAATCAACTCCTCCCAGCAGAAACATGTCCACCATAGATTCCTTTATCCTGTTTCTATAATTTCATAAATACAACAGAACCTAAATCGCGTGGTGAAGGGCGATGAAGTGTCTTGCAGTGAATTCCACGCTGTGAATGCGTTCACTGCTCGTCCCTCACCTCATGCTGCTATGTGACATTTGTTTAAGGATAAACATTTAACCATGAATGCTTATTATACATTTAAGCCCACATAGCCCTATAGTAGGATAAACCACTTAGAGCCGTGTTTCCATATGAGGCTGAAAGAAGAATTTTACATTTTTGCGGCTCCAGACAGATTTATTTTTTGGTCCAATATGGCCCTATGAGCAGTTTGGGTTGCCGACCCGTGCTCTAGGTGATGGATATCACACACCTGTGGCAATGGAAATGTAGCTTACGCGTAAATTCAATCCGGAAGACTTATCAGGTTCACCTGAACTACCTGCGATGCCCCTCATTCAGCTCCAGCCAATCAACTCGGGGCCGCACTTTCTCTGGAGCCAATCATCTTGCAAGATCCCTTTAATTTAGCTCCTGCCCCAGCTTCTCTCTCCCCCACGGAAGCATACTTTCACCCACATCCA
>NW_015151763.1:43184-45288 GCF_000732505.1 Cyprinodon variegatus
GGAGTCTTCTGCTGGGGCCTGAGCGCCAAATAACTTATTTCATTTATATCTTCATCTGCTTCTGTCTCCTTGAACCCCAGTGGGCCTCAGCAGATGGCCGCTCACACTGAGCCTGGTTCTTCTTCCTGTTTAAAGGGAGTTTTTCCTCTCCACTGTTGCTACAAGCATGCTTAGTGTGAGGGATTGCTGAAGAGTCAATGAGTCGATGCAATCACTTGGTTTAAATATTTTAAAGAATATGATTGTGTTACCGGTATAAATAAATTGAATATTTTCTAATTTCAACTTTTCTCTGTCTGAGTCTCTCCAGGGTGAAATGATTGCAACACCTCATTTGAATTGTTTGAATGATTGAACAAATACTTTGATAATAAAATATTAGTACTCAGCATATGTCTGTTATTTGTTATCATCAGTTCTGTATTTCACCTAATGGTCCATGTTTTTAGTGTCTCTCTAGTGTGATGGTCGGTCCTCAGAGCTTTTTAATCCGTGGTTTCAGTTCATTAGATTTGTATTTTTTTATTTCTTTATTAAAGCAATTTATTTAAAAACCCTGGCCTGCATTTGATTTATCTTAACCACATTATGAAATGTATGTTCTGTCCGCAGCCATACCCTATAATAGCATAACTGGATCCACAAGATTATGAGTAATATAATTTAGATTTAAACTAAAGAAGTAAATGGTAATTGCCCAAATAAGCTTTCTTTACTTTAGTTAAGATAGTTAGCAGGAATGGTAATAAAAAAAGCTTTATATATTTGGTAGATACATCCAGTAGTGCTGACATTTCTTTTTTTTAAGTTTTGACAAGAATCAGGAAAGATTCAGCGATCAGACAAACCTCTAACTATTTATGTAATAAATCTAATATATCAACATAAATACATTTGTAGAAGTAAAATAAAAAGAATTTCCTTGCATTTTTTTTTTCAAGTATGCGCTTTTGACTGTCTCTTTCCTATCACTCCTTATTTCCACCTAAGCCTGACTGTCAATCAAACATGGCAGGGGGTGGTAGAGACAGATGGAGGTCTGGAAAAGGAGGAGGCCTCAGTGCTGCTGGCACTCAGTCTGTATCTATCTATATGTGTCTATATATACTGCGATGAATATATGATCAGATGAAACATGGAAGACAACTGCAGATGGACAGGTTATGTCTGTCCATCTGTCCCGTACAGCTCTGCATAGTATAGAAGATATAGATTTTGTTTGTTTAAACTCCTGCAAAGCCAGCATTGACTCTCCCTCAAAAAAGAGAAAACAAACATTGCTACTTAGGTAAATAGTTTTATGTATAAAGATTGAATTAAACATTGAATGGAGCCTGACATTATTTTAGCCTTTATTTTAAAAGACCACAATTAACAACACCGTTTGGTTGGCTTAACAGTAATCCTGACCTGGACACAATGGACAATGTGGGGAAAGGTTTTTAATTAGTCTGTGCATCACAAGAGAATAAGCCAAAGACAGCAACCCAAAAAGTTAAAGCAAGGTTAATTTGTCTTAATAGCCTCGTCAAAGTCCAGAACTCTCAACAAACCTCAAATATTTCAAGAAATGTTAGTAACATGAATCGACCAACATTCTTCCACAAAGCAAGTCTCATAAAGCTACACGGGAAATGATGACCCCGGGACCAAAACAAGTTTCTCAGTGGATTTATTTTATTTGCTAGCTATTGACAAAATGTCAATAACTGGGAAATAAATGAAACTAGAGGTCTTTAGCATTCTGAGGAGGCTGTCCAGAGAGGCCATTAAGTTAAGGGTTATGCATGCCATTTTTTTTTATTTATTTTTTTTTATGTGGCAATAAGAATAATTGTCTTGATGCCAAAAAGAGCCCAAATGATTTTACTTTCACAAGTGCAGCAGTACGGCTATCGCCATACTGCTCCACTTGTTTCATGCATAGAAATTGCTTTATTATAATTATGCAGGGAGTTTTACAGTTTATATGGACACTGCAATGTAAATAGAGCAGAAAAACAGAAGAAGAAAAAGAAAAAAAGAAAGAGAAAAGATGAAAGAAAGAAAAGAAAGGAGACAATGACAAAACATGTTCAGTCTGCTTCATCACCTGTAACGAGAT
>NW_015151763.1:45486-52112 GCF_000732505.1 Cyprinodon variegatus
GAAGTGAATCTCTAAGTACCTGAAGCCTAGCACCTGTAGTTGTTTGTGAGGGTGAACTTGTGCATGTAAATGTTCTGCCTATGCCTACACTCTACTATAAACCTATAACCTGAGCTAGTCACAAGATTTATGTGAAAAAACAATAACAAAGTTTACAAATAAGTCAGCTGAAGCATTTGCTGCATCAGTGAATGTCTTCAGGGAAGACACAAGGTTGAACACTGAAGGACAAAACCAAATGTGTGACCAACAGAGAAAAACACGTGATTGACGGCAAAAATAGCTATCGTGTCCCATGTGACTTTTTCTTAACCCTAACCCTAGCTAAACAAAGAAAAATAGTCTATGAAAATTCTATGAAATCAAAACAAAACCATCCTGGCCAGAATTGCAAGATGTTATGACACTGAATTTGTTACTTTTAAAGTAAGTTAACCAATACTATTGGTGGTAATGCCTCCTATAAAATATAACATTGCCACATTATCAAACACAAAGTAGTTTATACACCCCTACATGTATGGTTTTTGAAACAGTTGTAACAAGTCATTTTAAAATTACATATCGAATTACATATACATCAATAACGAATTTAATTTCCAAAATTCATAAGATATATTAGAATTATACTCAAATTATAAAATTACACAGGCAGTATTAGTTGAAATAAACCTAACAGGCAAATGGGTTTGTGCCTTCCAATGCAGTGTCCCCTTTAACTATTGTTATCTCTGTCCTTCACCTCAGTTTTAATGCACTGTAGACATTCATATACCTTCATAAGAAATGTTCACATCACTACAGACACGACTAACACACATGGAAAGTGCATGGAGGCCAAAATTCACCAGAACTGATTTGTTAAATGCTATTGTTCCTTTCAAACCTCTAATGCTCTTTCACAACAATAAACTACTGCAGACTGAAACTTCACCTATGATAGTTACTATGGCCGGAAACAGGTGTTCCAGATTCTGGTGAAATTTCTAAAAAGAAGGACAAACTTCAGTTTTTCTGATTCTGTATAAAAATAGACAACGGTGTAAAATCCAGATCCAGGAAATATAGAGTGAGATAACTCACAACCATTTAACTTTCCAGCTCCACAACAGACTAATCACCCATCTCTGGTGCTTGCTATCAGTGCTGTTTAAAGTTTAAGACTTTCCCACTTTTCTGTTGTTTTGTTTTCAGTTCATCCACTCTGAGTTGATAACTGAAGCTTATAATCACACCTACTTAAAAGGCTGTGAGCGTGTGAGTTTCAAGCAGGCTGCTGGAAGAAGAAATCTCTGTGCAGAATTGATGGTGAACTCTGACCTGACAAGAATCAGCCCTCCAAGACAGAGTCATCCATAAAGCTCCAATATCAGCCAACACACATCTACATTCAGCCTGAAAGTGAATACTGCAGGTTCATCTCAACTTTCCACCAGTCCTTACATGTCAATCGGTAACTACAATTAGGTGAAACCACTCTCCCACCCCCCTTACTGAGCCTCCCGTCACAAATAGTTACAAAGAACATTTAGAATATGTTAACACCACAACTTCACCAACAGCCACACTCAACCAGCGTTTTATGTGAAAAAGCAGAGGTGTGTTTAATTAATTAACTCACATGAGTTGTGGCCTTTAACTCACACTCGACATGCACTAAAGTGGGAACCAGAAAAGACTGAAGGATTTCAGTCATTGATAGTTTTGTCCATAAATGTTGACACTTCTGCAGAGAAGGTATCCCTGGACCCTGTGCCATGGAGCGCACTGATCCATGCTCGGAACATTTCCTGCATTGTTAAACTTGACAGCAGATTATAGTTTAGGTTGTTTTATAGTCCTTTTTTCATTGGTCATATATAAATATTTATCTTGCTTCTCCTGCCTAAAAATGTTTCTATGCTAATAAATTCAGGGATGCATAGATCTCAAAAGCAAGGCATTTTGGAAAATCGTTTCAATTTCTATTTTATTTTCTAACTAATATAAATGTGTAATAATTGTAATTAATCTGTTACTAAGAGAAGTTTGAAAAGATGTTGACAGGACTCTGAAGAAATCCTAAACGGTTGTTTTGAGAATACAGATAGGAATGTACTCTGCCATTTACATGAAGAACATATTCTCATTATCAGTGCGTATGAAATCGTACGAAAAGTTATGCACACTATTTTGTACGTTTTTCCTCAAAAAACCACATCAGTGCGCTGGCAGACAGAAAAAAAAAGCAGATCCACGGACGGACGTAAAACTGGGAAAAACAGTGCAATCCTCACTTATTCATGTCTCTAGCTATGTTGCTAGCTGTTTTATATCTTAGGGTCAGGGTTAGGGCTAATTGTAATTTAGATTCTATATTCGTGAATGGTGCGTCAGATGCGCATGCGCATACGACGAAAAAAAACGTCCAAAATGTACGAAATTACGGTGCATAACTTTTCGTACGATTTCATACGCACTCATAATGAGAATAGGTTCCTTGAAGAGGACATGATGTCATGACTGAGTGTGTGGCTGACTATAGAAACTTCTGAGTAGACAAGACTGTTCCCACCAGAACAGCGTGATGCTTCCACAGTAATAAACCCTGAATCATCAGTGAAATGAGGGAAAAGCTACAAGAAAAATTAATATTTAGAAGAGGAGACAGAGAAAAATCAAGAGTATACTAAAGAAACTAAAGATGGGAGAAATTAGTAAGATTATATGGTGTATGGAAAAGGGAATAAATAAACAAAGTGTTATGCATTGCAAAGAGGCTCATGAGAATTTAGATAGTAAGAAAGGTAAAAATAATTTAGAGTCACCAGCTAAACTGAAGGAAAAAAATTTGGATTCATTGTAGTGCGAATAACTGTAGGTTCACAAATATATAATAGTGAATGGGAAGACTGTCAAAAAATGCAAATACTTGCTGTAGCACATAGAAAGGGTCTGGGACAGACCACTGATAGACCGTTGGGAAATCACACCACTGCACTCAGGAAATGGAGGGCGTTGTTTGCCACTTTTTTACCTTAATAGGTTATGGTTGATAAAAAATAATAATAATAAACTTAGCAATGGTATTTCATGTTTTTAAATAAAATCTTTATTCATAATTACTACATTAAAGACAAAATACGTCCACATTAAAAAAACAACAACAAAAAAAAACAAAGAATAAAAATGAAAAATAGTAAAAATGTAGCTGTGAAGTAGAGTGAAAGAGTACAGAAATGATCAGTACAGAAACTTTTTACCAATGTTGTTGGTTTTAGTAAGCCCCAAGACTTTTATTATTAAAATAAGAATTGCTAGAATTGGTTTTAATCTTTTTAAGAAAAGTGATTTTTACATGGTATGTCATATAGTAGAAACAATCATTCTATTAAAATAAATTTCCTACTGATCATGCACATGCAGAAGTCCAGGCCTTTTTAGTCCATGCTTGCCTGATGGAGCGACAGTCGTGTTGGAGGCTGGAGATTGCCCTGTAATCAAAGATTGATCCTTCAAGCTCCAGCTTTTAATGTCTCTGTGTCCTTGGTTCACCTGCATTGCCGACTGATGGCGGTCAGAGGGCCCGGTGGCAGGTGTGTGCGGTAGCCTCACCAAATACAGCCAACCATCATCAATGAGTGCATGAATGGGTGAATGGCCGAATTCAGGGTAGAGCACTTTGGTCAATTCTCCTGCCTTGAAAAAGTGCTATACACTCACCGGCCACTTTATTAGGTACCCCATGCTAGTAACGGGTTGGACCCCCTTTTGCCTTCAGAACTGCCTCAATTCTTGGTGGCATAGATTCAACAAGGTGCTGGAAGCATTCCTCAGGGAGTTTGGTCCATATTGACATGATGGCATCACACAGTTGCCGCAGATTTGTCGGCTGCACATCCATGATGCGAATCTCCCGTTCCACCACATCCCAAAGATGCTCTATTGGATTAAGATCTGGTGACTGTGGAGGCCATTTGAGTACAGTGAACTCATTGTCATGTTCAAGAAACCAGTCTGAGATGATTCCAGCTTTATGACATGGCGCATTATCCTGCTGAAAGTAGCCATCAGAAGTTGGGTACATTGTGGTCATAAAGGGATGGACATGGTCAGCAACAATACTCAGGTAGGCTGTGGCGTTGCAACGATGCTCAATTGGTACCAAGGGGCCCAAAGAGTGCCAAGAAAATATTCCCCACACCATGACACCACCACCACCAGCCTGAACCGTTGATACAAGGCAGGATGGATCCATGCTTTCATGTTGTAGACGCCAAATTCTGACCCTACCATCCGAATGTCGCAGCAGAAATCGAGACTCATCAGACCAGGCAACGTTTTTCCAATCTTCTGTTGTCCAATTTCCATGAGCTTGTGCAAATTGTAGCCTCAGTTTCCTGTTCTTAGCTGAAAGGAGTGGCACCCGGTGTGGTCTTCTGCTGCTGTAGCCCATCTGCCTCAAAGTTCCACGTACTGTGCGTTCAGAGATGCTCTTCTGCCCACCTTGGTTGTAACGGGTGGTTATTTGAGTCACTGTTGCCCTTCTATCAGCTCCAACCAGTCTGGCCATTCTCCTCTGACCTCTGGCATCAACAAGGCATTTCCTCACTGGATGTTTTTTCTTTTTCGGACCATTCTCTGTAAACCCTAGAGATGGTTGTGCGTGAAAATCCCAGTAGATCAGCAGTTTCTGAAATACTCAGACCAGCCCTTCTGGCACCAACAATCATGCCACGTTCAAAGTCACTCAAATCACCTTTCTTCCCCATACTGATGCTCGCTTTGAACTGCAGGAGATTGTCTTGACCATGTCTACATGCCTAAATGCACTGAGTTGCCGCCATGTGATTGGCTGCTTAGAATTTAAGTGTTAACGAGCAGTTGGACAGGGGTACCTAATAATGTATCTCTGCTTCTGTCTCCTTAAACCCCAGTGGGCCTCAGCAGATGGCCGCTCACTGAGCCTGGTTCTGCTGGAGGTTTCTTCCTGTTAAAAGGGAGTTTTTCCTCTCCACTGTCGCTACAAGCATGCTTAGTGTGGGGGATTGTATTTGAGTCAATGAGTCAATGCAATCAACTGGTTTTCCTTAGATAGAAAACTTTGTATCAATTTGACTGGATGATCTGGTTGAACTGTAAAGTGCCTTGAGATGACATGTGTTGTGAATTTGGCGCTATATAAATAAACTGAATTGAATTGAATTGAATTAAAGTGTCGGTGAGTGTAGAGGTATGTTTACAGGTAAGAAGTACTTCTAACTTTGTTTTTTCAGCTTTCTTTATCAGTGATGTTCATTCTGTAGAGTTTCCTATTAGTCACTGTTTCCCAAAAAGGTGTGTTTTCTACCTACAACCAACAAAGTGAAAGTTGCAATACCTCTCTAGGCTGTCACTGCATACACAGAAAAACACCCTATATGGGTCAAAATATGGGAGGCAAAGAGAGAGTTGCAAGCATGCCAAAAGCAGGAACAAAAGCTTAAATAAACCTCTGACCAGCTGGAAAACTTTGTGGGACCACCTGGGACCGCCTACGTTATGTTTCCATTATCACTTGTGCACAGAATGGGAGGAAAGTTTGTCAATGGGAGAAGGTTAGGGGCAGAGCTTACCGTTCAAACTAAACTGTTCTATCATGTTTCAAAACTCCAGAATCAGGTACAGCACCATTAATTAAAGGGTGACTTTATAAATCTCGATAAATGTCCACACATTTATAAAAAATGCATAAGCTCATTTAATCAGTATGTTTTTGTCATAGCTCCCAGACCCGCACCGGCTGCACTCAGACTCCATCTCTTCTTTTAATTTTATGCTTTAAAGTATGATTTGTTTATTGCTAAGGTTAAGTATATTGTTTTACTAATTTAAGATTCTGTCCTGATTTCAGGTCAGGTTTTTTCGACTGTCGATTAGGTGGCGAGCTACCAGAGAACCAGCGCTACAGTGTGGTAGGAAAAATGTTTTCCTCTCAATTCGGTTTCCCAATGGACCTCATGAACTGAAGGACTAGAACAAACTGAACTGAAGTGTTATAATTATTTTTTGGTCTCTCTTGTTTTTGTTGAATTATTCTGTTGGGATATTTTCTTTTCTTTCTTCCTTGAAATTACATAGATTTTTATTTTAGTTTTTCCCCTATGTGTTAGAGTTAGGGTTTATATAAGTTATAAATATATATATGTGTGTGTGTGTGTGTGTGTGTGTGTGTGTGTGTGTGTGTGTGTGTGTGCAACTAATAATTTTTCTATAAGGACATTAAAAATATGACTATTAATCCTGATTCTTTTGTTATCCTTGATTCACACCCTTTGACTCGATGGCTGAATCTGCTTCTGAGCTTAATTAGCAGTCAGTCCAGCAATAGCATGAGTGTTACACTTTAGAGCTCATCATAGCAATGAAACAGCTCTGGTGAAAGTCACTAATGATATTCTCATGGCCTCAGATAATGGACTTGTATCTGTGCTCGTCCTGTTGGATCTCAGTGCTGCATTTGATCCAGTTGACCATAATATTCTTTTAGAAAGACTTGAATATTTTGTTGGAATTAAAGGTACAGGACTAGACTGGTTTAAATCTTATCTATCTGATCGAATTCAGTTTGTTCATGTTAATGACAAATCTTCCTCAAGCTCAAAGGT
>NW_015151763.1:53275-58696 GCF_000732505.1 Cyprinodon variegatus
TACAGTGCCTTAAATGACATGTTCTGTAAATCGGCTCAATATAAATAAACTGAATTAAATTAAACTGAATTAAATCAACATCCTAGCTTTTTCTAAAGGCTGACTAAGAAGGTGACTTAGAGAGGCTTTGAATCTTTTTGAGGAGCAGACAGACTCGTACCACTGATGGAATCAATGCTGCAGGAGACCTTAGGTTTCCTGAGTGAGGGATTCATTTGATCAATGAAGTGGTTTGACTGGCAGAGTTCCAGTGTCCAGGTCGGTGTCCCATCAGCCCAGCTCACTGCTTGCATGTGTCTCCCACCTGATGCTTTTTCTCCTTTTATACTGGACAGGGTGTTTCAGCATCAGCTCACTCTTTAGGCAGGTTGGGTCTGAATGTTCTGGTACAATTATACATATAATTTCACAGCGTAAGAACTTAATACATTATGGGCACTTTATGATATTTCCAGAAATCCTGGAAGAGAGAAAAGGGAGAGATGAAAAATTGCTTAATCGCTCCACATATTGAGTCGTGGTAACTTGAAAGTAGGTGTAGCTAAATCATTTTTATACTGTATGTATTCATAGACGTTGAAATCTATATGCTTTATCAACCAGCATTTCAATTTGGTCAATATCAGATTTCCCAGTCCAACTTAAGGTGGCGCAGAATGATACATGAGTTAAGAAGTAGCTTCTATCTCTTGTGTTTAAACACAGATAAATTGCTCCCAAACAGCAATTCCTGTGCCTTAAACAGGGATTTCTAAAGTTAAATATTTTGATCCAATCTATAAACAACCATTCTCTGTTCATCCACAGCACAACAGAGCAAAAAAAAAGGGTCATTAGACAACTTCAACATTTTCTTCTGCCTTTATAATTATCATCCCAAATTTGATACAGTAAGAAAGAGAGGCACAAAAAAGTTCATTACTGGGGAGGGATGGGAGGATTGGTATGGTTCTGGCTTTTAGTCCATAACAAATTAAAGGGAAACAACCCATGGGATAATTAAAACGGAATTAATTTAACAAAACAAAAAATCATAACTGGTTGGAGAGGAGAGGGAGAAATGGGAGAAGGTAGAAGAGAGACAGAAAGAATGTGAGAAAAGCTTAAGCTCAATCTGATGTCATCCAGGAGACACTGGCCAGCTGCCTCCACCTCCAATCTGCACCATAGAGACTCTAAAACACGGATGTTAAAGACCCGGAGGAAGGGCCTTGGGCCTTAACACCCAGGGACCCACCAGAACCCTGGGCAACCTGTGAATTCACATCTGGAAAAATAAAAAATTAAATGCAATTACAATATCTCAGGCCAGCTGAGGTGGACTTAGATCTCCTATCCGTAAGTCAACAGCTGGTACCTTTAAGTGACTGTTAGACAGAAAAGGAGAGAGAAAAAAAACTTACTGACTTTGTGTTCTTGACAAAACATCTGCAATGACATTATCCTTCCCCTTGATATGATGATTATACCTAAGGAAAAAGAAACAGTGACCATCTCACACGTGTCTGATTTTTACAGCAAAAATAATTCAATAAGGTCAGAGGAAAACAATAATGGCCGTGAGCTGAGACAGTCTCTACTTATGTCCAAGCTTGTAATATTATTTATGGTATAAATGCTTTATTTAGACAGATTCTTAGTCGTTTTTCACAACATCTATAATCCACTACATAAACTGGTGAGATATTTATTGTTTAGGAGTTTGTTTTGGCTGAAGATAAGGAGCCTCGAACGCTGAGTTGCCCATTGTTTCCCTGAAGTCAAGTCAAAACGTCAATAGAGGGAATCCAAACGCGTCCGTGATCAATTGTCTTCTAGAGACTTTGACGATAATCGAACTTTACCCCGGACGACAGGAGAATGTTGCAAATTATGGTTGACAAACTTGGAAAAGTGGACATCTTAGATGAACTAAAAACTGACGTTTCAGAGTTAAAACGCTCAGTTGAACATAGTCATGCTTAAATGAAGGAGATGAAAATGGAACAAACTATGCTAAAAAAAGAGCCTTAAACTTGAAACAACTAGACTGATAACAGAGAAGGAGAAATTAAAGGCAGATTTGCTGGAACTCCGCTGCAGGAATATGTGGGACAACCTGCTGATCATCGGAATTAGCGAAGTTGAAGGAGAAACTTACAGCATCACGGAGAACCTCGTCAGAGTCTTTCTGCAGGATAAAGTGCTTGCTCTCTCCAAAAAACTAAAAGATACCACATTCTTCATAACCAGCCAATACCTTACTGAAGTGGAGGAAAAACTATTTAAATTAATTCCAATTCCAATCATTATGTCCTTTTGGCAAAAGGGACAACGAGCCTGTCTTATTGTCAATAAACTTTATGTTAATAGTGAGATGTACCGGTATGGGGAAGCATGTGAGGAACAATAACAAAGTCGCATGGTTACTGCGTCACTACAGCATTACCATGGAAACAACTAAACGGGCAAGATATATAACCTTTTATTGGAGTTTTTCAGTTTTGATCTGGGATTTGACAATATAGATAAATGTTAGAAAACGGTCGGTGGAGGTTTTACTTAATGGGGCATGTGTTAGTCTGGACTAACTAAAACTGACTAAACAGAACAAAGAGGAAAACAAACAATGATCTGGTCCCGATAACTGGGCTGACCCAAACATAAAGCAGAACGTGCAGGTGGATGAGATCAGGAATGGTTAGGAACCGGGCAGAGTTAGGCAGGTGAGCGACATGAGCAATTAGGCTCTGCTATCAGGGCAGATCATGACAGAACCACCTTCTAAACACCCAACAACTTTATTCATCACACACTGAAAAGTTGTCGGCACATTTCTCAAGCCATAAGGCATAACCTTATATGATTACAAGCCACTAGGTGTAATAAAGGCAGAGATTTCTTGCACTCTTTTAGTTAAAGGGACCTGCCAATAACCTTTTAACAGGTCTATCTTACTAATGAATTTAGTATTACCAATCTGGTCAATTCAATCTGGTCAATTCATCCATCCATCCAAGGTAGAGGGTATGCTTGATAGTTGCTTGATAGTTCCAAAATAAGACAAAACCATCAGGTTTTGTCTTATTTTGGAACTATCAAGCAAGGCGAAGACCGGCTTGAACGTGATGCTTGAGTAATGCTATTTTTTAACATGTAATCAACCTCAACATATAGATGTTTGCGCTTTTCTGGGTTAAACTTGTAAAATGCTGTTTTATAGGTTGGGCATTATCCACCACAATATCATGACTATGCATTTGGTCTCTGGTAAATAACTCA
The DNA here is from genome assembly GCF_000732505.1 of Cyprinodon variegatus. NCBI lineage: Eukaryota > Metazoa > Chordata > Actinopteri > Cyprinodontiformes > Cyprinodontidae > Cyprinodon > Cyprinodon variegatus. Next base: position 56,537 of record NW_015151763.1, read on the forward strand.
TAACATACTATATATATATACTACATACTATACATTTCCATAAAAGGGGATGAATATGTTGTAAAAATGTGTATTATATTACTGATAAACAAAAACAGTGTTCAGAAAAAGTATACGATATAGGACTTTTATCCAAATATAGTTGCATGTCTATTGGATTGACCTCTAAGCAACTCAAACAGATCTATCATCTGTCTGTCTGTCTGTCTAGAGAGATACGATAGCGAAATAATTCAACTTATACTAATATGACCCCTAAATCTGATGCAGCCATATTTGCCTAAATAGTTGTATGAACACAGAGCTATTCTTGGTAGAGTTGTGCAGTGGCTCCACAGCGTTGACCTTTGATCCTGTTGGTGTTCACAAACATGAAGTCAAACTTAAGTGAATTTAAGAGCAGGGCTGGGAATTGATGGAATAAAATGGCCCTCATCAATATTGATGCTGTTCTGGTAATTAGACTTCACATCTCAGACTCACAGAGACACACTGAGGGCACTGTGATTGGATAGCAGCCATGATAACTGTGTGTGTTAGGACAGACTGAGGGAAATAAGCATTGGAAAACAGCCACTGTGTGTATGAAGCGGTTTGTGCACAAATTCGAATGTGTTTTTATGGAAAAACCTTGACATACTGCAGTTAACAGGGAGGTTTTTATGTGTTTTTTCCAATTCACAACATGCGTGTGTGTTGTAAATGCGTGTGTTCATCAATGAATGAATCCAGTCAGGTCCATCTGTTTGGCAGCAGAGAAGAATGTGAGGCCATCTGTGCTCTCACTGTGTGTATCTTTGTGTGTATGTGTCAGCCCGGAGGTGCAGTGTGTATGAGGCCGAGGTGATAAGAGCATACATAGTCACACACATGCACACACTGTGAGCCCAGCTTGTCCTGCAGAGAAGTGAGAGCTCTTGTCTTCATGTTGTTTCACACAGGCGTGTAGTTAATGGTGTGTTTTTGTGGGATGTAGTTTGTTTTTGACAGTGTTTGTCTTATAAAATAAAACATGGTTAAAATATTTGGTAACAGCCTTAATTTGGTGACAAAACAAGACTATATGAAAAATAATCCTTTAAAGACTGTCCTGATGCCTTGGGAATATTAAGCAAACCGCTAACACACATGAAGCTAAAAATCATTTAAACTCATCATTTTAAATTCAAGCCACATCAACCCAGCAGCACACCGTCACTCACCCGACATATGGCCAAGTTTCACACGCATTTCAAGTTTACTTCCAACATCAAGCTAGTTCTGCTTCTTATTTCTGGTTGAATAAGGTCAGCATTGGATGGCGATGACGCTAAAATGGGAACATTCTCATGAGAAGGTGGTTTATCAACTTCTCACCCTGCTAGGATATTCAACTGGAAGAATAATAAAATAACATGGCTTAATGTAACAATGAGACAAAACATTTTCATATCTTCTTGACGAAGACAATCTTTGAGTCATTGTGCCACAAATGAGTGTAGATTAACAAAATATAGAAAGACAAATGTGATAGTGAAGCTGCAAGCGCACCTTGCTGTAATGCATAGAAAGGGCTGGAGACGGACCACAGACCCATACCTTTAGGAAATGGCCTCATTATACTCGGAAAATGGAGGGCACTGTTTGTCACTCTTAAAACAAAATAACTTAGCAATGGTATTTCCTGTATTTAAAGAAAATCTCATCATTAATATATTAATGGAAAAGTTCGGTCAGCAAGGAATAATCAACGGATCATTATCTATACCTAAAACTAACATGTTTGCGTTGATTTATTGAATTTAGAGTTAATCAGTAAAAATAATACAAATTTTAGTTGCAATCACTGAGTCTGGGAGCGGCCATTTTTGTCCAAATATAGTAGCCCCTCCCTCCTGCCATCTTCCAGCAGTGACGTCACGGTGCGGTACACTAGAAAAAAATCTAACTCTAGAGAAGTCATTTTTTCTTAAAATAAGTACATTTGTTCTTGAATTGAGGAGGTAAAATAGACATTTTGCCAATGGAACAAGAACATTTATATTTAAAATAAGAAAAACACAATTGCATTGTCTTATTTCAAGTGCATATTATCTAATTATCTTATTTTAAGAGTAAAAATACTCATTCCATTGGCAAACTATCTCATTTACCTACTTAAAATAAGGATAAATACACTTA
>NW_015151763.1:59819-65038 GCF_000732505.1 Cyprinodon variegatus
AACTTCTCTTGGCTTGTTACTGCTCTGAATACAACAACCATCTGCCTTCTGCTTGAGGGAGACTGCTCCTTCTTAAAGGCCACCACTGATTGAGGTAATTGAACCCAGCTGGACTCAATTAGCCTGCCACCCTGTGAGAGAAAAAGACACACAGCCACTCCACCCAGCTCTGGAAACCTGACAGTCGGTCAGTACATTTAGTGTCCATGAAGGCAGATGCTCAACCAAGCCAGAGTCTAAATGAGTGCGGAGGATGAAAAAGTGGAGATTATGGACTGCAGGGACGTCTGCCCTGCCAGCCTGCGACCTCAGAGTGATTTTAAAATCAAAAATCCTCCTGTTCATTCAAAGCAATCTTTCTTCCTTTTATTCTTGTTCTCACACACTTAAAAACACGCATAAAAGTGCATACATGCCAGAGGTTTGCAGCTCCACTTAGTTACATGACCAAAAGACATCACTCAGCAAGGCTGATTGAGCTCCACAGGAACATGGGTTACCCTGCTTCTATGTCTGCTTCTGTCTCCCCAGTCGGCCTCAGCAGATGGCAGCTCACACCGAGCCCGGTTCAAGCTCCGCTGGAGGTTTTTTTAGTGTTCCAAGGGAGTTTTCCTCTCCACTGTCGCTACAAGCGTGCTTGGTGTGAGGGATTGCCTTTGATCAATGAGTCGATGCAATCAGCTGTTTTTCTTTAGATAGAAAACTTTGAACCATTCTGACTGGATGATCTGGTTGAATTGTTTCTGTAAAGTCCCTGAATTGATGCTAAATAAACTAAATTGTTGCTGTTTCATTTTTCTAATTCTGTAATAACCTGCTGCTGCAGGAAGGTCTCTAGAATGGCAGCTGCATGAAACAATATTTTATATTTACCAGCTGCAGGTGAGAATTACATGAGTTTTTGTTGGTTTTATTTAAAGGTCCAATGCTATACAACATATGAAAATTAATAACATCATTAATGAGACCCCCAGATTTACTGTTTGATGTTTGTACAGGAAAATTCCTCTCAGATAAGGCAAACAGCATGCACCAGAGACGTCCTTATTCAGCCAAGGTATTTCCATGCCCTCAACCTCCCAAAGGTCGTGACCTCACACCCTTTAACCATGACTACCAGTCACTGGCTGTGTTCATTTTCAGAGGCTGCACCCATCAAAGACCCGGTCTAGCTGGCCTTGGTCCTTAGATAAGGAGGCCAGAAGAGTTTGGCTCTGGATTCAAACAGATCCAGCCTTCTGCGACTGTCACCCCCCCTCACTCATTGACGCTCTGTCACCTAGCAACTGTGACAGTTGACACACAAAGCAGGCAAGGAATGGATGCCAAACTATTTTCATTCATTTCAGATTGAACTATTCACTAATGTAACAGAAACAGATTAAATTGAAATTGTGTCTAAATAAAGGTACACATTTTACTGAGAAAAGGATGTTATACCCACTAGAATAGAAAAAAGATAAGTAAAAAGAAACACATAGAGAAGTGAAAATAACAAAAATATTTGCAGATCTGCAAAGTTCAGCTGAGAATTACTGCAACTCACACAAACAAGCTCATATCTTTGCTTTTGTGAGGCGCAAGTAACATATATTGATGAAGACTTCTTTTCAAAACACTGAAATTGCTTATTGATGGTCCTCAAAAACATTTAATCTGGTTACTATTCAAACACATAAACATGCACACATATGCTCCCATCTGGCTGGTGAGGAATGCTTGAAGAGTCGGAGGAGTTTATTTTCTTAGTGATTGGAAGTAAAGCAAGGTTTGGGCAAGCATCCAAATGATGTGTGTGAGAGAAACTTCAAATGTGTCTTCAAAAATAAACACGCTCTCAAAAGTTAACATACACACATGAACAGATGGCTTCCAGCCTGATACGGAAGAGAATAGAAAAGAATAGAATAGAATGAAATAGAACAGAATAGCATAGATTGAACAGAAAAGCTGTTATTGGCCTTGCAATCCGAACATTTGTACAGTACTTAAAATAAAAAAGCAAAAGAAAAAAGCAAACATTTATAAAACACATGAATAAATGTATTATGCTTGGAATCTGGAGGTTCTGAGTTCAAGCCCCACTCCCACAGACTGCCACTCCGGGTCCCTGAGCAAGACCCTTAACCCCACACTGCTCCCCGGGGGGGTGGGTTAAATGCTGAGAGTGAATTTCCTTGCTTTGTTCTTGTGACAATGTAATGACAATAAAGTCTAATTCTACTTCTATTCTACATAAAGACTTGTATAAGCTCAGGCTCAATGCATGAGTTCCCTATGAAGCATACACTGCATCTATGCTACACTCAATTTCAAAAACACAAAATAAACCTTCTCCCATCTGATCTGCCAAACATGCTGCATTTAACATGGGTTTGGGTTTGTGGAAGTTCTTTATCCTGGAATGATGTCTGCTTGTAAAATAATGCTGGACTTGTTCACCCTTGTTAAGCCCTTCTTTCCTTTCTCTTCTAGTTTCTTCTCACCCTTCTCAGTTTGCCAATAGATCTTTTCTTTCTCACTTCTTGTACATCCTTTTACATTATTTTAGCTGTCCTTCTCTTTACTTTAACTTCCCTCCTCTTTTCTTCCCTTCTTTTTTATTTCTTCTCTTTAACCTCCATTAATTCCTCCCCCAAAGAGCAAAGCTGTATTTTATCCCGCTGACATGCAGCTTCAGTGATGGATTAGTGTTGCTCTGACTGGTTAACATGTCAGAGACAAAAACATACTGTAAGAGGATTAAGGGCTGGGATCCAAACCATGAAATTCCTCAACCGAAATTTTGATTTCACCTTTTCCTCCTTTTGGCCACTTCTTCTTCTTTTTGACTACTGAGCCGATGTAAAAGTACAATTCTTCACTGCGAGATCAATAAAGTCTATCAATCAATCAATCAATCAATCAATCAATTATAACTTCTAAGACAGAAGAAACGTGAAATATGGAATTAAACTAAAATAAGTCCCAACATTAAAAACAGACTGCTACCAAAATAATGTTTTAGTCGAAAATCCGTCAGACTAACTCCTGAGCTTTCTCCTTTACTTCAAGATTCCCCAATGAAGGTGATGATGAAGGCCTTGGTATTTAACCTGCTGTCAAGCCAGAGTGTTTTTCTCATTTGAAACGAGGTCCTGTCAGCTCCTGACAGGTTAGCTTTGGGGGTCACTGCCTCACTTCGTTGTACTCGCAGGATCCACATATGAGCAGCAGAACAGAGCTTTGTCTGCAGTCATAAAAGAAAGCAAGACACCCAGGGAGCTGTGAATTTAACCCTCCAAAGACACACAAAGACCGGCATGCCAACGAACTACAGGTGAAGCTGCACTGTAGAGAAAACAAATAATGCCCCAGCAGGAGGGTGTGCCACGATGTTCTGTGCTCTCAGCCGACAGCTTCAATAAACCGTCCTGGTCCAATAAGTCTGCAATGCTTGGAACTAACACACAGAGCTAACAGAATTTAACTTCATTAGAAATGATTTATCAGCAGTGGGGGAAAGCTGTAAGAAAAAAAGTCCTGTTTATTTAATCTGTAAATAGGTAATCTTCTCTATCCACATTAAAATACCTGAACTCCTCAGGTGGAGGCAAAGGCTGACCTCGGCTTGAAGGAAGCTACTTTAAGAATGTTTAGCTAAATTTTACCACTTTATGTAATAAAGCTGAAAGACTAAGAAAACATTCAGCCTGACCTTCTATCCACCTGATGTTTGTCAGAGATGCATGTTTGTCCTATTTTCTATTTCCTATTCCACCTTCTCACAAACTTGCAGCAACAAAGTTATCAGGAATGGAAAGAATGCAGATTTTTACCATGATGTCATTAAATCACTAATGGGTGTTTTTATTAGTTTCCATTTGTGTTTTTATAGTGATCAGTCGGAGGCTTTTATTGGATCCTAATCCATTCTTTATTCCTGGGTTTTAAATTATAGTTGTTTAGGTCTTGTCATCTAATTAAATCATTTTTGGATAACTATGCTAAGTAAAAGCATAAAGTCTTGTTCACGAGTGAGGGGAGAATGGAGAAGGGAGATTGACAGACGGATCACTGCCACTAAGGTAATAGATAAAAAAAAAAACTGTACCAGTCTATCAAGGCAAGGAGAGGCAGAGGAGCAGGCCTCCCCCTGTAAATGCTCCCGAAACGTCTTGCTGGAAGGAGGTCATGAGAACGGCCCAGGACATGCAGAAGGAACCATTAATGTGTTTGATTTCATGTGAATGTGTATGAATTCAAATAAGTACAGCCTTCTCCAGCTTTCACTGCTCGTCTGCTCTGCCACCTAGCTACTACTGAGCCTAGCTAACTGTGATAGTTGACACACAAAGCATGCAAAGAATGGATTATAAACTTCTCACTGCTGTTCTGGGGGCTGATAACATTTTCGAGGAGCTTCAGCAGCAGTACCGTCGTCTCTGATATCAGATTTATAGTCCCCACCCTGTAGAGATGTTGGAATCTGAGCTTAAATATCATCCAAACCCATTGACACAGGGACAGATTAAACCTTTCAACAAACCAAACAATATCCGCCACATATCTGACTCAATAAACCATTTAAAACAACTATTTTCAGACAGAGTTATTCACATACTTGGATCATATTAAACTGCAATTCCAATGTTCACCACTGTTCGGCGCCATCTACCTTTTTTCCTCTGTGCACGGAGCAGCCGGCTTGCTTGGACTCACAGTGGATCATGGGATACCCAAGGCTGCATAGGATGCAGCGGACCCTCAACTCGGATGGCTCCGCCCACCCCCTCTCGCATTTAGACATTGAGGGTTGACATTGAGATTAGGGGGGTGCTATGGCGCTGGGGTGTGGCCCCCTTTGGCACTCCTAGTTTTATTTCCATTAGACAGTTAAACTTGCAGTCTGACAAACGTCCGTCCGTTTGTCAGGTAGTCTTTGAACCATACAATTGTCAATGACTCTCAATGAGTTTTCTGGAGTTTTCCACAAAGTAAGTCAGGGTGAATCATCAACTCCACTGCAATAAGCAAACTGCATGGGGTCCTGATAGCTGCTTGTTTATTTGCTCAGGTGAACCAATAAAAGAGTCTCCTGGACCTGATGGATCCTGATGTGGGATTTCAAGGCATGAGTCTACAGTCATTGACGACTGTTGGCTGAGATTTAGGCCCCGTCCACACGAAGTCAAACCCTGGCCTAAACGCACAAATTTTTCACCAAACCAGCCTCTCAT
>NW_015151763.1:65531-71469 GCF_000732505.1 Cyprinodon variegatus
GATCACATTTATTTTACGTCTCCGTCTTTACGGCAAACGTTTTGGAAAATATCAGCGTTTCGTGTTCGTTTTGACTTCGTGTGGACGGGGCCTTATTTGATACTGGAACAAGGCAGGTGGTCTTTCACACGACTGGAAGCACCTGTTGGGTCAGGCTGAGGTTGAAGAGGTGCTGTAGATTCCACAAAGCTGCTGAGCATGTGTCTCCAACATTCTGGGGCTGACACCAGCAGGACCTGGTGAGTCATAATGATTCAGTCTCTCTAGTTGGATCTTCATTTAACTTATAGAGACAGAGAAGTGAAAGGAGGAGGGAGCAGCACCATGTTCTGATTATTCAGAAAGTCATGATCACTGCCCTGATAGCTAACCTGATTTCTAATTTCACTCACCTGCCTAACTCTGCCCGGTTATTAATTATCACTTATCTAATCCACCTGCTCCTGTCATGATCAGGCAGGATTTACTAGCGCAGATGCAGAACTCAGACACACAGGCAGCATAAAAGTCCAATTGTTTATTGGATGCAGACAGGGTTCTGCCCTGAAGGCAGAGAGGACAAAGCAGGTTAGGTTCAGGTTTACAGGTTTGCAGGTTTACAGGTTCAGGCTGGCTCAGGCTTGCTAACCACAACTAAAGTCAGTTCAGTTCAGAGTCAACAATCCGGCTCAGAGTGGAGCTCTCCTCCAGCTTAAGAAGGGAGAGCTTAATCATGAGCTGATGGGGATCAGCTGTGAGCGCTGAGCACCAGCTCCCAGGAAAGGATCCACGGCGCCCTCTGGTGGGCAAGCCTCCGGATCCCAACAGATAAACAGAAGCCCACAACAAGGGATCCACATCGCCCACTGGAGGGCAAACCTCTGGATCCCAACAGCTCCTGGTGCTTTATCTGAGGCTCAGCCCAGGTATCGGGACCTGATGGACATGGAGATCATTTCTGATTTCCATAGTTCGTGTTCTTATTCTCAGAGGCCATTGGTGAAAGAAACAGTGTCCTGTCTGGCAATGTGGCAATAAGAATAAATGTCTTGATGCCAAATAGAGAGCCCAACAGATTTTGCTTTCACTATTGAAATAGTTTCGGCTATCGCCATAATGTTCCGCTTGTTTTATGCATATAAATAGCTTTATTATACTTCATATAGAGAGTATTACAGATTTTACGGACACTGTAATATAAGTAGAACCGGAAAGGAAAAACAGAAAATAAGGAGAAAAGATAAAAGAAAGAGATCGAAGGGAGATAACGATAAAACATCTTCAGTCTGCTTCATCACCTGCAAACTGTCACAACCAACTGTCTCAGTCTTGGTTCTGTTATGTTTTGCTTTGCTCCATGTTTTCTAGTTTTATTGGTTTAATTCCTATTTTGTTGTATTTTCTGGATATATTTGAGTTCTTAGGTTTTTATTTGTTGCCCTCTTGTGTTGGTCTCCTTTTCCTTAGCTCCTTCCTAGACTGCTTTCTTCACACCTGCTCCCAATCTGCTCGTTAGTCCTCTTTCTATTCAGTCTACCATAAACACTCTGCGTGTGCAGTTTCTCATGGCTGGTTCTTTGTCTTACTTTGTCTTACCTCATCTTACCCTGGCTCCTCATGATGGTTCTGTTTTTTTCATGTTGGATATTGGATTCCTGTCTCTGTTATCTGTGTTTATTCATTAAAAACTGCAAGAATTCACTTCTGCCTCTCAGCCTCTGTATTTGGGTCCATCATGGACCCGGCAGAGCCAATCAATGAGGCAGGAAAATGACTCTCTCTCGTCAGATCCACACTTGGCAGTCTCCCCTTCATCAGTCTTCCTTGGAAGCGGGTGAGTGCAGCGCAGCAGGTAAAGAAGAAACTGGAGAAGTTTCCTGAACTCCATACCTTTTTCTGAAGACTAGTATATTGAAGAGGCTGAGTGGAATATTCAGGATGGTTTTGCTCAGATTTTCAATAAACCTCCATCACCCAAACCATAACTACATCACCAACCTGCTCCACTGTCTCTTGCCTCCAATCCTGTTCCTCCACCATCACCAGCTGTTGGTCCTCCCCTGCCATCTGCTTCCTCCAGGCGTAAGCACCGCCGCCGGGGAAGGAGGACCTCCAGCCCTCTGGCAGGTCAACCTGATGCCTCCACTCCCCCTCTGGCGGGTCAACCTGATGCCTCCACTCCCCCTCTGGCGGGTCAACCTGATGCCTCCACTGCCTCTCCAGTGGGTCAGCCTGACGCCTGCTTCAGTTCCCCTCCTAACCAGCTCAGTTTTCCCAATGGTTTCAGTCGTCACCTCCATGACCAGTAGCTAGCTTCACGAGTTGGAAGGTTTAGACCAGTTTCCATTATTACACCCCCCGCGGTCAGAGCTCCTCATCTTATGAGTTTTATTTTTGTTTTGTTTTTTATGGGGAAAGGGAAGACATTTTCCCATTCGGCCACCTCTATCAGCTCCCTGCCAGCAGGTACACCTTAGCAGGCTAGTTCCAAAGCACCTTTGCTGGCTAGTTACAGAGCCCTTTAGTGGACCAGATCTCGAGCCGGAGCCCTTTAGCAGTCCAAGAATCCCTGAGCACACTTTGTGCCATCCAGAGACCCCTGAAACTCAGGAATGATCCAATAGAGAGACTCTGAACTGTGAGACGTCCAGGGTTGAGAACTCTCCAAAGCCCCTCAGCGTGCGCTCCATGCCTCCAAGGCCCCTCGGCCGGCGCTCCACACCTCTTCATGGGTCCCAAGCTGCACCGTCTTTTCATGGGTTCCTGCGGCCCCCGCCGAAGTTCCTGAACCACAGTCGGCGGCCCCCTCCAGGGTTCCTGAGCCGCAGTCAGCGACCCCCAAGGCTTCTGCTGCAGAGACTGTGTTCTCCAAGGCTGCTGCAGCAGAGACGACGTCCTCCAGAGGCCCTCCTCCATCGACTCCAGCCTCAGGGCCCCCCTCCAGAGGCCCTGCCTCGTCTCAAGCCCCACAGCTCTGCATTTCTGTTCTGTCTGTATTTAGTAAAGGTTTTAAATCTTCCCACTTCCTGTCTGGCCTCGAATTCTGGGTCCTACATTCTGAGTTCATTACACTGAGAAAAAATCAGACAAAAAAAAAAGTAGTCACATGCAGAAGTGGAAGATGAAACATTTGTGGTGTTACAGAGTAACTTTGAGTCAAAGGAGGGCATCATGTCCATGTTCCTGGGCTAGTGAGAAGGGTGCTGAGCTTGTTCCTAAATTGAACCTATTTAAAAATTCAGTTTTTCAGCTCTGTCCAAACTTCCATCTGTCTGATCATCCCTGATCACACGTCTCAGCCTCTTCCTATATGCCTCTTTGCTTTCTCTTATCCTGACATTAAGTTGCTTCTTTATACTCCTCAAAAATTCTCTGTCTCCCACTGCATGAGAAGTAGGATTATCTCTGTGCTGCTTCTGCCTCCTGCAGTTAGCTCAGAGGCTAACCTCAGTCAGCCATAGCCTCTCCACGCTCCGTCTCCCTGGCGGGCTTCTCCAAAGTACCCATGTCCTCCTCCTGGCAACCTGTAGCCAAATCTTTAGCCTTGTCCCTCAGCCTCCTCCACAGTTAGTGATTATCACTAGCCTTGATCAGTCCTCCAAACAATGGAACACAACAGAATTTTTCATCATATCTGCCGTTTTCCTTCACTCGAAGGTTTTCTTGGTATTCATAAATCATTATGACTCAAACCACGTTTAAAATCTACTGAGTCCTGTCTACCTCTGAGGTTGGGAACCAAAGGTTTACCCCTCCTGAGATGGCGGCGATCGTTGCTGGGCTCACACTTGGATGTTTGACGTCAACACAATGTTATCTATTGCTATCTATTTATAGATCCCTCCCAAAAAAAACATTTCTCCTGTATGTGGGCATATTGGTTTTTAGACGGTAAAAGGTACAGAAAGGTGCAAATTTGAAGCAAAACAAAGATATAAACAAATATATAAATTATGCAAACTTATAAAAACCCAATTGTAAAAAGAATTTATAAATATTTTTGTATTAGTAACATTTTTCATGTGGCTTTTGTCTGCTTGTTGGAATTGCAGAATTTTTACTATGTATTTTATTTATGTTTTCTTTTTTGCTCCTATTTCCTGTGCAGCATTTTTCCTTAACAGTTTTTTCTGTTATATTTGTTTTTTATATATTTTTTACAGTACATTATTATTCCTGTGTTTTTGGTACATTTCACTATACTTAGTGCATTTTATTGCAAGCTGCATATTTGTTCCTAACAGCTATTGTATAAAGGAACCCTAATTGCAGTCTAAATACACCCTTTTCCAATCAAAATTATTTGGAAATTTATCCATTTATTGCAGTTTATTCCATGATGGCACAGTTTGTTCCTTGGAGCTAGAATGTCTGTCTGCATGGAGTTTGCTCCTTCTCCCCATGTATAAATGGGGATCTCTGCAGGTTCTCTGGCCTAACTATTAGGTTAATTGCCCTTAGTGGTTTAGCTGTGAGCATGTGTCCTTGTTGCCCTGCGAGGAACTGGTGACTTTTGCCCATAGACTGCTGGAGATAGGATGGGTGGATTAATTTTGCCATTATAAAGTAGGATTTATGTCTGATATCAGAGATCTGATTGTTCCTTATGTTCCTAACAGAGCACTTCGCTCTCAATCTGCAGGTTTACTAGTGGTTCCTAGAACTTCTAAAAGTAGAATGGGAGGCAGATCTTTTAGTTCTCAGGCTCCTCTCCTGTGGAACCAACTACCAGTTTTAGTCCGTGAGGCAGACACCCTGTCTACTTTTAAGGCTAGGCTTAAAACTTTCCTTTTTGATAAAGCTTCTAGTTAGAGTGGCTCAGGTTATCCTGATCTATCTCTATAGTTCTGCTGCTATAGGCTTAGACTGCTGGAGGACATAGGGACCCCTAATTCATCATTCTGCTTCATTCTATCTCTATTCTCCCATTCTGCAGTATTTACTCTACCTTGGAGTAAACACTGCATCATCCTTCAGAGAAATATTAGTTGTGCTGCTGCCATCGACACCTTTGCATAGAGATCCAATCCAATCTACTTTATTTATATAGCACGGTTTAAATAAACACAAGGTTTCCAAAGTGCTGCACAAAAAGATAAAATAACTAAAATAAATAAAAGTAAATAAAATAAAATAGAAGCACTGCCCGCACAGGATAAAAATATGCATGTTTATACATAAAATCAACATGTGTACATAAAATCAAATGTTGGAGCTTGGCCTGTTTTTCAGTGTTGTCCTGTTTCTCTAACTGTGACTAACTGGATGTGCTCTCTTCACCCTCTGAGTGGCTCTGAGCTCGTCTGCCTGGCTGTGTGAACAACCCCTGGAGCTGGTTGACAGTTGCCTTTTTTATCTATGTTTATTTTTCTATGTCTCCTTCGGGCTTCTTAAACTCAGCAGATGGCCGCTCGAACTGAAACAGATTCTGCTGGAGGTTTCTTCCTCTTAAAAAGGAGCTTTCCTCTCCACTGTCGCTACAAGCATGCTTGGTGTGAGGGATTGCCTTTGAGTAAATGAACTGATGCAATCAACTGGTTTTCCTTAGATAGAAAACTTTGAACCAATATGATTGTATGTTCTGGCTGAATTGTCTCTGTAAAGTGCCTTAAGATGACGAGTGCTGTGAATTGGTGCCATATAAATAAATCGAATCAACTGAATCGGTGGGGGAGCTATGAGTATAAATAATCAATTTGAACCTCACTGAATGAAATTTAGAAATGTTTTTTTTTTTTTTTGTCCAGTATGAGCTGGTATAACATTGATGACAATTAAGATAATTTGGATTCAGAATTTTTAATTTCCAAAATATGGTCTAATTGAGTAAAAGGTAAAACTATTTTCTACAGATTACTATAACCAGAACTCGAGTGTGGGGGGATGAGGGGGGGTGGCACCCCCCTTCTTAAATGTGACATTTTATCACTGAATGTGTAAATTTTCTACTATATATCAA
>NW_015151763.1:73414-92884 GCF_000732505.1 Cyprinodon variegatus
TTTTTTTTACAACTAGACTGCTGACTATAAGCATGAAAATGTATAATAAAATGTATTCTTCTATTACTGATAATAGTTGTGCAAAGAGTCAAATACTATAAAACATTTACAATAGTTTGTAAAATGTGATAAAAACATGAGATGGTACTGCAGCTGATGGCTTGTGAACAAAACCACATATTCACTTGAAAGGATACCAAAAGATTAACTAATTTCCTCCTTAACAAAGCTGCTGTTGTCACCCCCAACTTAATGTTTGTGAGTTAACTTCCTCTTCTCAGCCAATCAGAGACAAAGCTGAGCTGCCAGCTGAGAGAAAGACAAAGCTGCCAATTAGCAGAGCAGGGCAATCAGCAGGTCAGTCACACGGCAGGACACTGCAGCCCTACACTCAGACACACACACATGCTGAGTCTTTTACTTTTTGCTTCCTGTGTGTTGTGAGACCATCATCGGTTAAAAAAAAAAACCCTGAGAAAACCCAAAATAAAGAAATTTATCTTTCTAAATATCAGAACTCTTTGTTTTAATTTCTTCTACGTTTTGGATACAGTATAACCCCCAAAGTTATGCTTCAGAAACATTGCTCTTGTGTGTAGTTTTTTTTTTCAAATAGTATAAGGTGAATCAAATGAGTCAGTTAGCATTTTATTTATGAGAAGCCAAATAAATTTAAATGTGAGTGAAAAAATTTACTAATACGTGAAATGTATTATATGAAACATGAGAAAGACGTTTTCGGGGTGTTGCATCATTTAACTGAAACCAGTGTAGATAATTGGTGAATGAAATGTGTTAACAGTCCTACACATTTGTTTTATTTAAGGTTTAATTAAATAAAAAAAAAATAAAAAAAGAATTTGAAAACATTTTTTCACCAGGGATTAATAAAGTAATTCTGATTCTGATTCTGGACTGGTTTGATTTAAGAACGGTGTGATGAGTACGAAAAAGGAGGGGAACATGAAGACGAGCTGCTGTGGGGCTGATAATGGATTCTACTGGGAAAAGATCCAATACATCGGCTTAAAAGTTTATTAAAAGTTGATTTTAGAGGGATATCTTGGGATAAGAGCCATGCCTGGTGACCAGGGGTGTACAGTACATTGGAGCTTGATTTGGTTTTCTCTCAGATTTTATTGGGGGGGGGGTCCAATAAAGACAGCTTAGATGAGAGGAAGAAGGTACCGATTCTTTACTGTAGGTGACAATTCTTAACTATGTAGCATATGCGGGGCAACATTAATTCAGTTCAATTCAATTTTCAATTCAATTCAATTCAATTTTCAATTCAATTCAGTTTATTTATATAGCGCCAAATTCACAACACATGTCATCTCAAGGCACTTTCCAGTTCAACCAGATCATACAGTCAAATTGATTCAAAGTTTTCTATCTAAGGAAAACCAGCTGATTGCATCGACTCATTGACTCTTCAGCAATCCCTCACACTAAGCATGCTTGTAGCGACAGTGGAGAGGAAAAACTCCCTTTGAACAGGAAGAAACCTCCAGCAGAACCAGGCTCAGTGTGAGCGGCCATCTGCTGAGGCCCACTGGGGTTCAAGGAGACCGAAGCAGAGACACAAAAAGCGGCTGTAAAAGGCGGCCCCGTCCAGGAAACACACAGCCAGGCAGACGAGCTCCGTCTAGTAGTAAATTTGCATTGGAAACTAGTAAGAAATCCTGCCTCAAGGCAGAAAAAGAAAGATGTATCGGACCTACAGCTCGGGACTCCTCCATCGACTCTGTCACAGTTGGAGCTGTAGTAGAGCTAGTAGGAAGGGTTGCCAGACAGCAGGTCAATGGGGGAGTTATACGGATGATGGGGTGGAAGAGGACATGCTTTGTGTATACGGAATACCTGTTTTAAATTTTGATCATCTTATGAAATTTTACAGAGATCCAGAGAGTTAATGGAGTAATCACCTTCAGTGGGTGCTCTAGAAAGGAACAACAGTTTGGATACAGAAGGGATGACAGCCAGCAGACCAGGATTCTATGATGTGTCTTACATTTGATATACGGGTTGTGACCCCTTACCTAGTCATAACCAAGGATGATAACGGGTTGGGATGAAGAAAAGATGTAAAGTGACGCAACATCAGAATGGTGGCCAGAGATGATTAGTCAGACAGGATGGGAAATGTTAGAGATCTGATGTGAGGAACGACCATCAAAGGTAGTGGCACAAAGGGAAGTCTGAAGGGGAACTATCTCAATATTACACTGAATAATGACATACTAAGGAATAAGAGGCTGTTCACAACATGAATCTATGAGATTACTTAGTTGTATAGAGTCCTGATCGAATCTCATGGTAAATAGAAGAAGTTTTTGGGGGTGATCTAGTTGTGGAGTGTATGAGTATGCTATTTATATAACTACAATTTAACAGGGCAACTTTAATTTCAAAGAATTCTTGAAATATTATCTAGACTTTGAATTTTGGAACCAGGATTCCACCCATTTAAGAACTCAGGTAAAGAAATAAAACCAATCTAAATCTAAAAATATTCATGTTTCAGCTATGGCTCTGGTGGGCACCATCTTCCCCGAACTACTTCTGCTCCTCTTCTTCCTCTTTGTATAAGGCAATAATGTCCAGTTACTTATCACATGACTTGTGGGACTCCGAAAAAGTGTTTCCATTGCAGTTTTGTGAAATATTATAAATTTGATTTCCCTCATCGAATCATAAAAACGTTTTATTGAAAAATGGATTTAATTTCGCAAATTTAGTTTTGTAATAACACAGTTGCGCAATTTAATGGTTGTTGGAAATGCACCTACTGTTAACTGATAGCATATTTTAGTAAACCTTTAAATAATGAAAAAGCAAGATCGATGTAGCTAAAGTCAGTTTTCTTGTAAAAGTAAAATGTGTGCGCACACTCGCCCTGACTCTCTCTGCAACACACACATTCACACTCAACCTCACATACAGGAAGAAAAGCACTCAACCTCTTTTAATGAATGGCAGCAATTGGCAAATCTGTCATTTCTCACTGCAGGTAGAAATATAATACAGCCTATGATTACTTTTAATAAGACCTGTTACAGAGATTAAAAGGTTCATAAAGTAGTAAAAGATGGGGAAAACTGTAAATACAGAAATAGATGAAGAAGGAAACGACTATAGTATGATTGAAAGAGAGGTAAGTGTGGAAAACGTGAAACAAAGATTGAAAGAAGATCATGTTTGGCCATTAACTGGTCTAGTTTTTTTGTTTGTTTGTTTAAGTTAAATTGAACTAATTATTAGTCTAACTAATTATCACTTTGTTTGACATTATTGTTTTTTTTTTTTTGTTATTTTTAGATGTTCCAGTAGATAAACTAAAAAATACCCACCTCTGTTATTTTTTAAGTGGTTGTGACATGTAACAGATTATTGTAATATTATCTCTGACTCGTCTTCCATGTGATTAAGATGAGATTTAAGGCGTCTTCTATTCATTCAGACAGCAGCTGTCTGAACTGTGGTCCGATCAAAGATGGCCGCCCTCTAGGTACGTCGGCCTCTCTGGCGACAGCGTCCAATGAGGCTTCTATGTATGCCTATGCCGACACCTGCCTTCGTTATTGGCTTGTTGCCCTTTTTAGGTCATTTCCACAGCAGACTGATCTGCAGTATCTGAAGGACCTAGGCTTCCTGTAGAAGTCCAGTCTGCTCAGTCCCTTCTTATAGACAGCTTCACCTTTGTGTCTCCCTTCTAGTTTACAGTCCAGGTGATCACAAAGGTATTTATACCCCTCAGACACCTCCTCTTCTTCTGCCATGATGTTCAATTAAATTTCAATTCAGTTTATTTATATAGTGCCAATTGACAACACATCATCTTTCCAGTTCACCAGATCATCCAGTCAGATTGGTTCAAAGTTTTCTACATAAGAAAACCAGCTGATTCACACCTCACACCTGCTTGTGGCTACGGTGGAGAGGAAAAACTCATTTTTAACAGGAAGAAGCCGCCAACAATACCGGGCTCATTGTGAGCGGCCATCTGCTGAGGCTGACTGGGATCCAAGGAGAAGAAGTTTACATCTTCTTGCATGTGACCAAACATCTAAGAAAGCCAATAACTAAAGTCTAATAACTTCTATCCCAGACGTTACATGTTTATGTGAACTACATAAATAACATGCTTACCTACATGTTTCAGTCTTCTAGCATTTTGTGTTCAGTGTTTGTTCAGAGTACTGACTGGTGGGAAACAATTTACTGATGCAGAGTGGAGAGACATCCTCATGCTGTCTTAGAGAGCATTCGTGAAACTTTGCCAACTAAGGAAGAATGTTATTACTCCCTACGAGACGAGAGAGAGACAGAGAGAGAGAGAGAGAGAGAGAGAGAGAGAGAGCACTCTCTGAACCAGCCTGGAGAATCGTGCACCACCCCATGGAATGGCCACACCTTCTAGCAAACAGTGTAAATAAAAGAAAAGAGCCTTCACAGACTAACCACACATTTTCCCACCTGACAAGCAAATATGACTGATCAACACTATAGATACACCTTCTTCTGCATATTAACCAGGTGGTTCTTTAGTCCTCCCTGGTTGGTCTACCTGCACTAATAGTAAAGGAACTTTCATGTGTTGATGTCAGTAGATCAAATTTATTTCTTGGCCACAATGTTGTCCCAGTGGGGTATAGCCTGACAGTATTGTAAATGGCTTTACAGTTGCACTGCTCACACTGTTGATAACAGAACAGGATGTTGAATGGATCTCTGGCAGTTTTAGAGACAACTATATGATGTCATGCTTTCTGTGGAAACAGTAATGTGATGACTGTTTGAACCACAGACTTATCTGTGGTATTTTTGGAGATTTCATCATATTACGATTTGTTTCCGTCACTTTGTCTGACAAAGTAAAGCTGTACAATCTTATGTCTCCACACTGTCTCAGACTCCCCTGATTGGATCAGCCAGATCAAGTGTCACAGACCCGGAACCAATTAGCTGCTGATATTGAGCCCCCTTCTTCCTTCTCCTCCCTATCAAGACCCAAACAGCATTTTCTCTGAGCACACAGCACAGATGTCAACCTATTAGGAATCCACCACCACTGCAAACTGTGCAGTCTACCCCACCCCACCCCACCACTATTAAAAATTAATGTGCTTTGGCTTTGAAAATGGATGGGCAGGGGTCAGGGGGGAACTCTGTTGGAGGGAGGGCAGGGAAAGAGTCTGCTGTTTTCCAAGGAAAATATTGTTATTGATCCAATCTTGTCGTTTTAGACGTAAACTGATCCAGCCTCAGATTTTTCTTAAAGTGTCTCGATGTAAAGGCCATCAGTGTAGAATCTGATACCACTTAAAGAATCCTGGTCTTAATGCACTCGGATGGTGTAGGGGGTGAGAATGGAGGATGTGGGGGTACATATATCTCAAGGGAGAGGCTAAATTATCAAGCTGTTGTTGCGGCGATGCGTACGCTGGAGTCAAGTTATGAAAATGAAGTGGGTGTAATTGATTGGGTTGGTAAAGTTTTTATTCCTGCTTATTGATTGGCAGGCAGCAAACAATACTGATACCAGAAGAGGAACAACTCAATATTAAGGGAAACATAAACAGAGAGACGTGGGAGGGATAAAAGAAGTAAAACTAAGCAGATGTAAGGAATGCAACAGGTGGATGAGAGAATGCTAAATTTTGAGTGACTAATCATAAAGAATCGTATTTGAAATGTGGCAAAAAATGAGCAAAAAAAATGAAATTAAGCACTGAGGAATACAAATATTTAAAACTGTCAGAAAACCAAGAGAACTTAAGAAAATCACATAACTTACTATGCTGCTGCTGTTGACAAGACATAAAATGTTAAAGAATAATTCTAACAATAATACAATATTGATTAACTATTAGATAATGCAAAAATGTATCAAATTAAAATAATACAATAGTTCATCATAGAGTATAATGTGCAGGACAACATGGGTTTAGCCCTTTGAAAGGTGGAGACCCAATTTAAAGTTCTGCAGTAATCCTGGTACCATGTCTTGTCTCTGTCCCCCAGCTGCTGAGCCTGCCTGTCTGTATCTTTGTTTTTCTTTCTGAGCTAGTTGCTAGACTTATGGAACTCTGAACCTGCCTTCTCGCTCTGTGGATTCCTGGAACCCTGGATCTGTCTGTTCCTCTGTGGCCGCAGCCCCTGACCAGACTGCAGACTCCCTGATTCTAGATCTCCTCTTCTGATCTCTTTCTCTGACCTGTATCAGATTCCTGCCAGCTCACCGAGGTTGCTGCATTGGGGACACGCTGGGGCTCGTTTGGCAGTCTGGATCTTACCTCCCTGGGAGAGGATGGACTAAACTGTTAAACCAGGTGACTCATGCGGAAAATTAATCATTAAAGGTCTTTGATGGAAAAAGAGTTTGGAAAATGTAACTATGTTTACAGTTTGTTGGAGGTCTTTGAAATTTGAAAAAATGTACTTGTCAATACACATCAAATATAAATCAAAACCATCACTGCTAGTTGTGATGATGGTAGTTTGTTTTTAGTAGGATGGTTTAGATCAGATTTGTTGCTTTAGTAATTTTCTGTAGTTGATGTTGCATTAATTACTGCTTTCAGTCAGGGAGAGTTTCCAAACACAGTTTGTGACCTTTAACCTATGAGCACATAGGTTATGCAGTAGGATAATTATTTAAAAAGCAGCAGCAAGTCAACTTCCAATGTGTGTTAAAACACAAACAGAGGTTTTAGGTCGACCTAGTAAAAGCTTGAACTTTTACATTTAAAGGAAATGCTGGATATCTCCATGAGGCTGTTCGTTAGAGAGGTTTTAAAAAGCACTTTTTTAGAGGGGGGGTATTAATATAATATTAGCAGCACTGCGTCTTAGTGAAGCCAAAATCACACCCTGATTCTTAATCATAGGGGTTGAACCAACTGTTTACTCCACCTCTGCCCTTTAAGTTTGCACAGCAGGGATGTAAACCAGTGCTTGTTTTCCAGCTGCTTCTCTGAGAGTAATTGAGCGGAAGTTACACATCCAAAGTGAGAACTGGGAAAAAAAAAAAACACTTTCTATATCATCATCAAAGTAACTTTGTGAAGGTAAAAAGAAGAGGATGAGAAAGACAAAGGATCAAAAGGAAAAGACAGACGTAATGTGAGAGACTGAGGTGTGAGTTATTATGTCCATTTGTTGTGTGTGTGTGTGTCATATTTATCCAAAGTGTGTGTGTGCGCATCCGTAAAGAGATTACAGATCTGGAAGCTTTGGTTACATTCCCCGCTCTCATCCTGCTGGACCAAACAGTGATGGGTTTGATGGTTTTAGTGCCTTTCCGCTCGATGCAAATCTTGTCAACACTTTTTAAACACGCACACTGGGAAGCGACAAACAGAAACCAGAGAGAGGCAGCATTACCGCCGGCAAGGGCTCATTCAAGAAGAGAAAAAGAAAACCAGAGGCTGAAAATATGGCGTCAGGTTTCCCTCGTTTAGAAAATATCCTCAATTTGATCAAAAAATTTATAATGTGTCTTTTAGAGCAGCTTAAGTTTCCTAGAGGCTGGTGAAGCACATTATACAGCTCCTTTAATACGGTTAACACGCATTAACAGCACACTCTGCACTCTGCTCATGTGGTTGGATGCAGCATGAGTCTGCATGTGTGTCTGTGGTAAACTACATTTCAAACTGAACTCAATCACATATTCATGCTTTTTTTTCCAAACATTAGCAAGAAAGTGTTGATTATTGCTATTCATTAATTATGTATCCTAATTGAAGAGGATGTTAAGTGTAACGATTGTTAAGCCTTAAACTTCAGTTAATCCGCACCATGATCACATTTTTGCAAGTAGCTCATATTCCTATACCCAATTAACTAGTTATTCTTTGGCCTTACTCATCTAAGTTTTGTTTTTATACATTTTATGAATTTAGGAAAAATCTGATGGAAAGTCTCTGCTGGTGTCTTTTAACATGTTTCTGCTAATCGGCACTGGATGGAAGGGATGTGCAGCGACAGACACTAGGTGTTGCTAGAGCACCTGTCCTTTTCTGCTCTGGACAAAAATGTTTGCCCCTCAAATCGTTTTTTTTTTTCTGTTTGTTTGTTTGTTTTTTTTGTTTTTGGCCCAAAATGAATTTAAATGTCTATCAAACCCAAAGTCTAGAGACATATAGATCTGCATCAATAGAGCCGTGCCCTGGTGAAGGGCCAGCTAACTGTCCAGGTAACCAAACAGGCATATTTACCTCCATCACCATCCGGTTAGTTCATAGCACAACGTCTTTAATGGCCTCTACCAGTTGGTAATAAACTGTCTAAAATGCAACTCTTTGATTAAATTACAAAAACATTTTTTAAAGCCTCTCATTGATGTAATTATTGATTTGCTGTAATGATATATTGGACTCATATCAACTAGAAAACACAAGTTAGTTATTGTCTGTTTAACATAAAGCCAAATGATCACAAATTGTAAAAAGTAACTTTAATAATTCTCTATTATTTAGTTAAATCGGGGACTTTGGATTTAGCTGCATTTTCAATTTCTCTGTTTTCCTGACAGACATCTTGGACTGAAAAGAATTACCTGAAAATATGTAAAATTTCCTTAAAATAACTGCATTCGCCCCTAATCTGGTCAAGAAAATAAGATGATCTGTCTGTGGAACAATAGTTTTTAACCTTTAAATAAGATTATTACATATTATGTATTTGAAATAAGATAATACAGTAGGATTTTTTTTAAATGTGAATATTAGTTCATCTGTATATTGTCCTATATACCCCCTCAAATCAAGACACCAATGTAGCATTGCTGCCTCTGGGCTGTGGAAGATCGTTAAACATCAGCATCAGTGTTTGGCTGTTAGCAGCTCCATGCAACGTTTAAGTTGCCCTTTTTACAACCTGAGGACCTGCCCCTAAAAATGTCAGTGCATGCGGGGATGTGTGGTTAAGTAAATCTGATTTATATATTTGAGAGAAATGAACAGCAATCAGATTGGATATAATACGACAGCAAAAACGAAAGTCAAATCAGTCTTGGACTGCAAGGCAGAGCAGAGTTCATTTCTTATGACTCACATTTATGAGGTTCTGGCCTCAAATAGTTTGGAGTCTAGATTCCTCCTAAAAAGGGTCTATTTTTTTCATGTAACATGCAGGGTTGTGCAGTAAGAAGTAATTTATATAAAGCTTCTAGTTAGAGTGGCTCAGGTTATCCTGATCTATCTCTATAGTTCTGCTGCTATAGGCTTAGACTGCTGGAGGACATAGGGACCCCTTTTTCATCATTCTGCTTCATTCTATCTCTATTCTCCCACTCTGCAGAATCTGTTAGTTCAATCTCTAACGTTCTGCTCTCTCTGCTTTTTCTCATAGTAGCTTCATCTGGTCTGTTCCTGTTTGGCTGTGACTCCATCCTGGAGAGAAATATCAGCTGTGCTGCTGCCATCAACACCTTTGTTTCTAGATGTTGGAGCTTGGCCTGTTTTCCAGTGTAGTCCTGTTTCTCTGACTGTGACTAACTGGATGTGCTCTCTTCATCCTCTGACATGGGAGCTGGCTCGGAGCTCGTCTGCCTGGCTGTGTGTTTCCTGGACGGGGCCGCCTGTGGAGCTGGTTGACAGTTGCCTTTTGCATCTATGCTTCTTTTTCTATGTCTGCTTCTGTCTCCTTGAACCCCAGTGGGCCTCAGCAGATGGCCGCTCACACTGAGCCTGGTTCTGCTGGAGGTTTCTTCCTGTTCAAAGGGAGTTTTTCCTCTCCACTGTCGCTACAAGCATGCTTAGTGTGAGGGATTGCTGAAGAATGTGTTGTGAATTGGTGGTATAGAAATAAACTGAATTAAATTGAATAGATTGTCATATATCTCCAGCTGGTGACATCTCCATGGTCCATGGTCACCCACTGACTTTTAGGAAGAACAAAAATTAACAATGAATATAAAAAAACTCAACTAAAAAGCTAAAAGCTGTTGTCAGCCAAGAGGAATTGGCGCTATATAAATAAACTGAATTGAATTAAACAAAAATATCTAAAGAGTTAGCTTAAGGATTAAACTTCAAATACTAATAACTAAACAAAATGAACAAAATGACCAAATTAAAAGCACAAGACAGATGATGCAGATTATCAAAGTGATAACTCCATGTTCTTCCCCCAAAGTGGAACTCCAGACGGCAACACGCCATCTATCAATCAGTCAATGAGGAGTGTTCAGCCAGAGCCAGAGCCCATTTGAGGCTAAACTCTCCACAATAATAGAGAAAAAAGGACAAAAAAAAAATAAGTATTTCACTTATTCTATGACTATAGGAACTGTTTACTTTAACCCTGTCTCTTTACTATGTCTTTAGATTCAGATCCGGAGGACCTCTATCATCAGGAGGAACAGCATTCACAGAAAAAATAAGTATTTCACTTAATTTAATTTACAAAAGTTAACCGAATGTATGTGCTACAATTGGAACTACTGTCTTTTAGTATTGTCAGAATGAAAAAAACACAAAACAAAACCAATATATTTATGCTGCCCTGTGTGACCAACACAATCTCCTATTTGTTTTTAATTCAATCTGAATTTCCTGGAAAAATTACACTGAACTAGAGCCCAGAATGATTTGAAAAACCCAAAAATGAGTACCCAGTCCCCTCCAGTCATTGAGGACCAGCATTTACTATCACACATAAGTTGTTTTTTAAATACTCAACAGCTGCTGCATGTCTCCACAACAGCGTGACATTGGTAACACAATAATAATCAGTCAATTAATCAATCCACTTATTTACCCAAGGCCACACTTTTTCACCCTCCCACTTCTCTTCTCTGTTTACAGTTGAGTTATTGATAGCTGCTCCAGGACCTTTCCTGTCATCACCACCATCAGTCAGCAGATATTACCCTCATCCAAGCACACACACACAGCCAGAGAGTTAGAGTGTGTAAAGAACACAATCCCTGCAGCCTGAGCTTCATGTATTAGAGATGCGGTGAGTTAATAAGAGATGAGTGTTTACTGCAAGAGCATAAGTGTTTTCCATGAACACACACAAACATATACAATCACCCCTATCATCTAACTGACAGTGCAGTCTCTAGCTGGCTATTCTTTTTGTTTTGCACTGTGAGCCACAAGACATTCTTGGAACTTCAAATATGTTTTACAGCAACCTGGGAACTTCAGATTTAAGGGAGAAGTTTGGTCAGCAAGGAATGATCAATGAATCATTATCTATACCTAAAACTAATATGTTCCCCGTGATGTAATGAATTTGAAGTTAATCAGTAAAACAATTAAAACAATATTTTTCATGCGATCACAGAGTCTGGGAGCGGCCATTTTTTCCCAAATATAGTAGCCCCTCCCTCCTGCCATCTTCCAGCAGTGACGTCACGGTGCGGTAAGCCTAGCGCCATTCTCCCCGCTTTCCAAGCTAAATCAATGGGAACTACTAGACACATCTGCAATCAACAACAATTATTGAAGATTTCCAGAGGACTTCACCATTGAAATTCACCAGAGCTATAGTGAAACTGACAATGCCCACGTGCATGGCAGCTGGATGCTGGAATACATCGGGTAAAAGGGAAAAAAAGAGTTATTCCACCTTTCTGATTCCTGATCCTCCACGGACGGGTTGGTCGTTGGATCGCCAACTTGAAGAGGGAGGATTTGCCATCGAACTTCTGGCCAGAGAAAAAACCCGTAATATGTAGCCAACATTTGGAAGAAGAATGTTTTCAAGATGACTTGGATAATAGCGCGTTGTGACAAACACCAGATACAGCACTGGGACTTGATCAACAGCCGATACCGCACCGTGACAATGTCACTAACCAGTAGGTGGCAGTAGTGTTCTTTGACAAACATGGATGCCTCCAGTAAAGCACATTCACATGAAAATTACTCTGAATTAAAAACACTGATCATTTATTGAACAGGATGGAATCATTTCAGATTTAAAGAACTTTCAGACGTTTGGATTCTGAATATGAGCGACTTTTCCTTTAAGTCAGTCGACATCAAAATGTATTTATTCAACTTTTCAAAGCAAGTTTTGATTAGTTTATATTACATGAACCTTGAAATCATAATAAAATCTCCTTAGAGGACTATTTTTATGTAATGTAAAAGCTAGATTAAAGCAGATGAATTTGTATGCATGAGATGACGGATGACAAGCATTCTTTTATATCATTATTCACAGCAAGACCATATCTGAGTCAGAGAAAATAAGGCTTTTCCTCAGTCTGATTTATGACCTCAATCTACCGTGCAAAAAGGAATTAAAGAAAAAGGATGTCTTAAAATTTGTGTATTTTTTCTTTGTTTTGAGACGGAAAGTAAGGTGGTCTGCAAATAAAATAAGATGATTCATCTTTAAAATAATAAAAAAAAACGTCTTATTTCAAGTGCATAATACCTAATTATCTTATTTTACAGGCAAAATGTCTCATCCATTCAAAAATTATTTTCTTTACCTGCTCAGTATAAGAAAACCTCATTATCTTTTTCTTCAGTATTTGCAGAGTGAAGCCAGAATCTGCTGCACTGGAAAAAAAAAAAATCTAGAGCGATCATTTTTTTCCTAAATTAAATGCATTTGTTCTTGAATTGAGGAGTTAAAAGAGACATTTTGCCAATAGAACAAGAGAATTTACACTTAAAATAAGAAAACACAATTGCATTGTCTTATTTCGAGTGGATTTTATCAAATTATCTTATTTTAAGAGTGAAAATCCTCATTCCATTGGCAAACTACCTCATTAACCTGCACAAATTAATGGCGAATACACTCAAAAGAAGCATTTTTTACTTATTTTTAGATCGTTTTTCCAGTGTGACGGAAAAATGTTTGGATAATCTTTGTATATCAGAAAATACATTTTAGATTTTTTTGTAGAGATTTGTTCGCCCTTTGAAAGATTCCCTTGTAGATTTGCTTCTACAGAACAAAACAGTTTTTATGAATGTGTTTTGCATGAGGATGCATAATAAAAGAGAGGAAAACTTTTTTAATGTATATTGTACGTAGCAAAAAATGATTTTTTTGGGTTATCCATAACCCTGTAAAATAATATTTATGTAAATGTGACAAAATAAATTTGGAAACAAGGAACTGGAAATAAAAGGAGTTACAGTTTAAAGAAAAAGGTACTGGTTCATGTCTTCTTCCTGCTAGAATATCATCACATTTCATTCAAATCAGTTTATTTATATAAAGCCAACTTATAACACATGTCATGGGAAACGAACCAATCAGATGACCATGGCTATACTTCTTCACCTTGGGCTGCTACTAAGCCCTGTTTGCTCAAAGGTCATTAGAACTGTGGATCCTCATAGGTGTGTTGCATTAGCTTCACATCCTGTATTTTTGAGCGTTTCATTTTTAATGTCTATGTAGATTTCTACAATTTTAAATGAAGCCTTCGCAGAAGTTCAACTGAATAAACTAAATTACTTGCCCTCAACATCAGAGGCTCATCTGCTTCCAACGCAAACCAATCAGCTTTGGACCTCACCTCCATGAAGCCCAATCAGCATCCAGAGTTCATCTTAAAAGGACTTAAAAAGACTTTTGCATGATTAATTAACCTGCTAACTATCATTCTGCTCATTGAAGCTGTAAGACTTTTTCACATTTTTTTTTCCACTCTCAGTTTTGTGTGGGAAAGTTTTTTTTGTGTCTGGATTATCTACCTAGCTCACAAAGACAACAAACGAAGAAAAAGCGTAGTTCATCCATTGACCTTGACTCTCAATGTGGTCAGTAATCACACAGAGCTGTAATATAAACTATCCCACCTGGGTGGCGGAAGAGTTCAGTCTCTTTAGCTAAAAAGCCAGACGTTGATAAGCTTGGCACAGCATTAAAACAATGCATTCCTTCCTGTTAGAAACTTAACTGCAATTTTTTTTGTCCAGCTTGTCTTTCGCTTCAGAGTTGGAGAAATGTTATGTTCAACACAATGAAAGTTGATTTGACTTTGTTATCATTTAATCCAAGGGACAAATCTTTGGAGGCAATATTACCCAAATTTGAAACTTAGACATCTGTCATGCAGGAAAAAAGGTAAACAGAACAACCAAGCAAATGTCGGCTATGATTTAACTTTTGCAGTATAAAACTATTTCCAATACGTAACGCAAGATCTTATTAGGAAAGGCAAGTTTGCTTATGTAGCACGTTTCAGTAACAAGACGATGCAAAACATTGCACTGCACTGGCCTGGTAGGAGAGGGAAACGTAGAACAGATTAACTAAGGAAATACAATGCTATTAAATTATCACACAAAATAAATAATAAAATAATAACAATCATGCAGCAAAAGGAAGTTGGATTATAAACTTAAACTAATAAAGTTCAAACTAAACAATCAAATGTCACTAAATAAATATGTTGTAATCTTGATTTAAAGCTGAGGTTTTACCTTATGCTTAAAGTTTTCTGGGAATTTGTTACAGATTATTGTAAATTAAGAACTTAAAGCTGCCTTTTCTTGTTTGGCTATAATTCTGACAGCCGGATCCACTGACAAGTTCAGTGATCTATAGAATAAAAGAAGGTTTTTTTTAAGTCTATCCCCTGAGATAAGAGGAGCCAGGGTGAGGAATTTAGAACTGGGATGATGTGCTAAACTGTCTTTGTTTTAGTGAGGATGCAGGCAGTCGCATTTTGGATCAACTCTGGCTGTATGATCCACTTTTCTAGCAGACCATCAAAGACAGCTCTGCAATAATCTATTGGCCTCCATCAAAGGTTCCGGTCAGAGTCCAGAAATACACCCAGATGTTTCTTGTAATAACTGAACTAATAACTGTAATAACTGTATTATTTCATTTTTGTTCTTATTCTTCTAAGAGAAACATTACAAAATCTAATTTAAAAACGTATTTTATTAATCCAAAAGGGAAATACTATTTTGATTTTTTTTTTTCAGGAGTTGTTTTAGATGTTGATAACTTTAGAGAGGAAGGATCAGCTGTACCAGTCTGTCTGGTTATGTGTTTGATTAAAGACATTGTTGGTGGTGTAACAGCCTTCTGGAGAGATACTCACTAAAGGCTTAATACAGGATGATACATTTAGTTTTTGTTATCTTTAGGTCTAAAACAAATTATGAAAATCAGTAAAAATTATCGTAAAAATAACAAAATACTTTTGTTTCACTTTCATAGCATCTTCATTCACTGCCTTAGGTTTAAAAATATCTGTTGTTTATAAGAATAATAAGCACAAAAACATGAGCAGGATCCCCTCCTTAGACAGCTGCCTTAATGTGGTGGAGGGGGTTTCAGTGCTCAGCTGATTCCAGCGGCCATGTTGGTTCAGACAAAGAGTGCTTCAAAAAGCCCTTATGACAAAAAGATATTTTTTAAAAACAATTTTTTTTTAAATCAAGGCATGTGATATTACCAGGTATGGCGGAACGCCGGTTTGGATTCCTTAGTCAGCAATCTCCTAACAAGCATGTTCACAAGTCATTTTTTGCAAGTCCAAGTCAAGTCTGAAGTCTTGAGTTGGCCTGTCGCAATAATCAATTAATCGCACAGTTAATTTGAATCACATGATTAATAATAGATGTAGATGTTTTCATCTCCGTCCCTCAGACGGCATACCTGCATTGGTGTCTGCTCACTCCTTCCTTCCTTCTCATTTCCTGACTGTAGGGGGGGATTTATATCTGGCCAGTGTCATGGTTCTCTTTATGTTTTTAGTTTTCAGTTGTTTTGTTGATCTTTGGTTTATTCTCCATTATATTCAAGCAGTATTTAGTTACTCTCTGTTCCTCCCTTGTGCTTGTTTCCTTCCCCCTCAGCTTCCAGGTTCAGCTTTTTACAGTGTACTGTAGCTAATAACTGCTAGTGTGCTTGGTTTAAGTTTTAGGAAAAAATTACTATCAAGCAAAAGTGTGACAGGCCTAGTCTTGGGTAAAGTCCTGGTTATTTGAGTGAAACGGTCAAAATGCAAATGACTTTATAGTACTAATGATCTTTGATGAGACTTGCTAAATGGTTTCCATAGAAAGACAGCTTATTATTATTTTGAACGGTTTATTTCCAGATAAATTTTGCATCTGTATTTTTTTTTTCTTTCAAAAACAACAACTTTTTTCTTACAGTATTTAACTGGTTACAACATTTTCTTTTTTAGCAGTAATGTCTGCTTTTTTATTTTTAAACAAAAGTTGAGGGCTGGGAATAAAAAGAAACAGTCACAATCCGGCCCTTTTATAAATACATGGGGTTAGCAAATAGAAGAAATAAGGAAAAGCCTAAATAAATAAATAGCAGGTAAATGATAAACAAAATCGCAACAATAACTTTCTGTAACTTAATGCACCAGAACATCAGAACCTACAATAGTAGCCATTCAAAGTCTCTCCACTTTCTTCAATGGGCCCTTCGGTGGTCCTTGGCTGGTCCCCTACAATTCCTTTTTTAAACATCAATCTTTGTACTAAAATATTATTTCTGTCAGGATTTTAGGACATTAAGATCTAAAGAGAAATTGGTTCTGCTGGTCAGATCCTGTAATTCAGTGAAAGGGTGGAGTGAGAGTAAAACAATTTAAGGAGAAGGCCAGAAGCTGGAAGTTGGAGGGGATTTTGCTGGGAGTCGTAGGGGTGGGGCTACCAGTCGGATGAGCGTTAGACTGGGAAGGGCCGTTTTGAATGGCTGCTACTGTAATTAAATGTCTAGGTGTCTTCCAGCGTACCAAAACAAGGAAAATGTTCAGAATATTGATTTATTAAACTTTAAAAATATTAAAACTGACAGGATACTTGCAGTTAGTCTGGCTTGGTGAGGGTGCATCATAAGGTCTCCATGACTGAACACCCTCTCTGCAGGTGCACAGGTGGTACGAACAGCAAGTGTCCTCATAGCCAAAGGATAAATATTGGGAAAAATGGCTGCATACAGTAGCAGCCATTCAAAATAGCCCTTCCAAGCTGAATGGCTGCCCACTTCGCTGCAACTAAGTGGTCCTCCTGGGTGTCAATCATTCTGATACGTTTAGGTAAGGCCGTCCTCTTCCCATTAGCTATCTTTTTCTGTGCATGCGCACACAAGTGTTTACGAAATGTATGAGAAGAAAAGAAAGGCCTCAGAAGCGGTAGACATATCCCAGAATGCTTTGCATGGACAGCTCTCCTTGCAAAGCATTATGGGATTTGGACTAATAACAAAGATGCTGCAGACACCACACCATGGAGGTGGAGTTTCATGAGCAACAGAGCAAAAAGCAGTGATCATCTGTCCGAACGGTCAGTTAACTGAGTTTACTATAAAGTCCACTATATAGCTCCTGTATGTGGACACATTAAGCGTGTATGAGCTAAGAGGATAGCACATTTTAAACAGGTCGTGCACGAGAAGAAATGGGTTTGTGCACGCCATTGCATGCCCTTTTTTTTTTTAAGTGGAGAGGGCGGGTCTTTCAAAAAAATACTCCACAATACCTTTAAGTTTTCAGTTTTTTACGATTAACAGACTTTGGATTTGTGCCTTATAAATTTTTCTATGTTTGTGTTAGGCCTAAAGATTGGAAATTACTTTTCCTCAACCATAAGTCTAGGCTTAAAGTGGAGGTAAGATAAGGGCTCAATTGATGGTAAATTAAACCAGCTTGGATATTGTAAAACAGGACAGATGTTATAAACTGCTAAAACAATAGATAACAAACCACCTGACAATCTGTTTTTACAAAAAAAAAATATCCAGCATTTAGTGAGTCAGAAAATGCCTCTTTTTATTTGTTTGTTTTGTGTTCTTTGATATTTTATTTAAAAAAAATATTTTACAATTTCTGCAGTTGATTTCATACAACCCATCCCACCACCCCCCACCACCCCATCCTTCTAGCACACACACACACACACACACACACACACACACGCTCACACATCTGAATGTGGCTGAGGCATTAATGCGGTTTCAGTTCGGTTAGCATTGATTTCCTGCCCCTTGCTTTAATAAATGTCTTCCTGAATCATTATAGGAAAAGAATGCATCAGCTGTATTGATCGTGTACAGTTCATCACGCAGAGTGTTCACTATTTAGCCCAGGCTTGGGGTTGAGGGTCTATTACAGTGACTGAATCAAATAAAGAAAGAGGATTGATCATCCATGTTACCTCAAACTGTAAATCTGTTTCTTTACTACCGAATAACCTGCAGGTCTATGTTTGAATCCCAGCATGGTACAGCTGGGATCAGGCTCTGTTAAAGTATTCATATGTACTTTAGTTGTATATAAGACTCCCATATAAATGTGTTGCACAGTTGCCTTACAGAACAGCAGGCTACCAGGTAGAGCCATGGCTAAGGCCATTCTGTGCATATTTGGAATAAGTGCTTTAATATCTCTAATAATTATCAATTTCTGATCTTCCTTAGATTATTTCTGAACAATTACTATTATTATCGAATTAGGATGTTTTATTTTACATACAGGATCACAGTGACTGAGTTCCATTTGATCCAATCAGTCTGTATGATTCAATTGTTCTGGATTTCATTATTTGCTGTCGGTGAACTAATTTAAATAATGTAAATTATTTTTCTTTTTAACTTGCTATAAACATTTGTGTTAGTTATGGGTATATACTACACTCAACACAAATTATTCATTCATTTTTAATGAGTTAAACTCAAAGATCTAAAAGTTTTTGCACAGTTTTCCCACATACAAAATATCACCATTCCCTGCGTCCAGGTGCAAATTGAGACTCTTTAGTGACGGGGTGTAAGAGAGTGGACAGGCAGGTGGGCTCCTGGAGGAGGGCTGCAGCAGACTGTGTCCTCAGAGATCCAACAGACGAGGGAGGTCCAGGCTTGGAGGTTCAGTTGGCTTGGATGGTGAACACACTGGTAGCGTGAAAGAACTGACGCCCTCCTCCTGGTCCCAGCTCCTTAAGTAGGCTCCCTATTAACAGAGATGAACCGCACCTGCCTGTCACGCCCTGCAGAGAAGAGAGAGAGAGAGAGAGAGAGAGAGAGAGAGAGACGCCAGGCCTGCAGTATGACACTATCTAGGTTTTCAGGAATTTACTGTGAGAACACAAAACATTTGAAATCACACACCCTTCATTGGTAAATCTATATGGTCAAACAGCATAGACAATACTAAACGAATAAATAAACTGAGTTAATTTTGTTGATCTATTAACATAATGTAAATTTGATAGAAACAAGATAACTCTGTAGAATTGATCCCCCTCCATGCATAGTTGGTTCTCTTGCAGAACAAACTTAAAAGGGTGTGTTTGGTCAAATCATGCTAAAAACCATAACATTTTCAGCACCATGGAGAGGTATTTTGGTTTTAGTGATGTTCAGCTACATTTCGCTTTATTACTTAATGTAGTATTTTCTGTGTTCTTTTTTCCAACGTTGTGGTGTGTCACATCCAAACAGTTTATATATATATATATATATATATATATATATATATATATATATATATATATATATATATAT
>NW_015151763.1:92944-94053 GCF_000732505.1 Cyprinodon variegatus
TATATATATATATATATATATATATATATATATATACAGTTTGTCCGTTTCAATGTGCATGTTTTCTAAACAAAAACAAGGCTTTGTTGGGCTACTGTATAAAACTTCAAACTCAAACCATTCCTGACATTTTGAATTGAAAAAGCTTCCTGGCTGGGAAGGGAAACATCTTTAAATAAATTCCAGTAGATTATTTTTTGATCTGTTTTGGAATACCCTATGAATCATAATACTGTACCTATAATGATCTCATGTCTTACTTTTCCACTTCCAGTCAAGCATACATACTTCCCATTCACAAAATTAGTATTGGAACAAAGACAAAAAGTTAGTTGCATTCCAACTCAAAATGCAGGAAATAGTGTTTCAGAGAGTCTAAGTTTTTCCCTGTGAAATATTCCCTAGGTAAAAGCCTACGGACAAAGCTTTCCTTACACTTCAATGAGGCACGTGACTGAAACCACTCTGGCGAGGGTGTTGCCGAACCATCAGAACCCCCTAATGACAAATAGCAATCCCCTGTGACCTCCACGGCCATTGCAGTGAGAGGGATCAGAGCCACGTTTTGTTTTTCCTAATTACTAATTACATGGTCCCCCCACAGTATAATAATCTCAGTGCTTCCCTGCAATAGTTAGAATTAAAGGAGCCTCTTGCATGAGAGGAGGAACGTCTTCTACAAAACTTCACGTCCAGTCGCCTAAACTTAACTTTTCAAACTTGACCATGACCTGGATGACTGAGAATCTTCACAAATATGTACACAATGTACATAAAGATTCAAGATTCAAGATTCAAGAGACTTTATTGTCATTCACATCACGTGTTACATGAGGTAGAACGAAATTGAGAGTCACGGCCCCAGTTACATCCGAATATAAAAAATGAAATATAAAAACTAGCTACAAGATCAAATTGTATAAATAGAAAAAATATTTACAGGTATATAAAAACAAGAAGTAGAAAATAAAATGTATATTAATAGGAATGTACAGGATGGATGAAGTATGAGTAATGTAGCAGCGTGGGAAGATAAATTTAGCAGTGCAACATTTTAAAGTGTCCGAGTGTAAACTGCAAATACAGTGTCATTGGGGGGGTTAGGGGTT
>NW_015151763.1:95670-97649 GCF_000732505.1 Cyprinodon variegatus
TCTGTACTTTTACTCAAGTACGGAAAGTGAGTACTTTTGCCATCTCTGGTGACGTCACTAACCAGTAGGTGGCAGTAGTGTTCTTTGACAAACATGGATGCCTCCAGTAAAGCACATTCACATGAAAATTACTCTTAATTAAAAACACTTTCATATTTAAAGCTCTTTCAGAAGTTTGTATTCTGAATGTGAGCGGACTTTTCCTTTAAATCACAGATCGTTTGCTTCAATGATTAGCATGACAATTTCAATAGAATTTAGCAAAGAAAAAAGCTGTGCTTTGAACGGCAGCATTTCTGACTCACATCAGAAGATATATACAGCTTTGTTCTATGATTTGTGTTTTAATTAAGGTAAAAAAAATCATCTGTGGTACAATGTAAATTCAGGCGTGTACCGTTTTTTTCTCTGTAGCTTCAAGGTCAGAGTTGCAATGCATAAATAGTTTTGCACGTTACCATTTCAGAAAGATAGTGGGGACATAAACATTAAACGAAGAAACGAAGATGCCTCAATACACTTTTTGCATTTGACAATACAAGGTGAGCTAATTATTACGCGAATGGTCACACACTTGCATACACATTTGTAGTCGGTTCCTTCTTCCATAATTGTTGCTTAGCAACACATTTATACTCTGTTATTATATTTGTTTGAAGTGTTTGTGGTAAACAAAGACTTTAAAGAAGAGGAAAGAGGAAAGGGTTGATGAAGAGGAAACAAGAGCTGATTGAGTGCAATGACGAGTAAGTGAATGTTAAGAGGTGAGCCTGGGACAAAGTGACCTGCAGATGAAATCTATCATTATCCAAAACCAATTGCTCACTCGCTGGCCGACCACACCCTTTCTTGACTTTTAAGACTTATTCTTCCATAATTCATCTAACC
Source organism: Cyprinodon variegatus (assembly GCF_000732505.1). NCBI lineage: Eukaryota > Metazoa > Chordata > Actinopteri > Cyprinodontiformes > Cyprinodontidae > Cyprinodon > Cyprinodon variegatus. The sequence continues at coordinate 96,559 of NW_015151763.1, forward strand.
TGCTGGCCTGAAAATAAGATTTGCCAACCAGTTTGTGATAATTACTGCCTAGAAATGCCAGCACACCGAAGGGTGAGCAGGTGCTGCACTAGGGCAGTGAGGAAGAAAATAAAATGGCTAAACAACATGATGAGCCCTTAGTGTGAAGCAGAAGGTGTTGTTTGTAATCACTGGTTAGCTGTTGACTGGTGAGCTTGTGGTGGTGGTTTAGTGTGTGTCAGGAAACATTACATTTAGCCAATAGCTCTAGAAGGGCTGTGTGCAAAGACAGAGCCAGTAATTACTAGCTTGGAATTTGCATTTCACCTGTAGAAGGCTGTTAAAGGTCACTTTCAGAAATCTGTACAGAGACCTTCGTTCCACAAGCTTTGTTGCTTATTTCTTGTTGTTTTGTCTCTTAAGAGCCATAAAGAGAATGCAAACAATGAGTTTTTTCCTTCCCTCTGTCACACCCAATGGAAAACTAAACAGACAGAAAAGTCTCTATGATACAGTACTTAATTACAACAAATGTAGAAAAAGTATTATCTGAACATTGAACAGGGGAGAGGGAGAAAGGTAGAGTGCCTCCTCTTGGTTGGAAAGGATATACTGCCCCTAGTGGAGGAGTTTAAATATCTTGGTGTCTTGTTCACGAATCAGGGGAAGATAGAACGGGAGATTGACAGGCAGAATGGTGCGGCGTCTGCTGTGAAGCGAACAATTTACCGCTCTGTAATCGTGAAAAGAGAGCTGAGCCAAGAGGCAAAGCTCTCAGTATATTGGTCGATCTACGTTCCTACTCTCATCTGTGGTCATAAGCTTTGGGTCATGATTGGAAGAATGAAATCCCGGATACAAGCGGCTGAAATGAGTTTTCTCCATAGTGTGTCTGGGTTCTCACTTAGAAAAAGAGTGAGGAGCTCAGTCATCCGGGGAGGACTCAGAATAGAGCCTCTGCTCCTCCTTATCGAGAGAAGCCAGTTGAGGTGGCTCGGGCATCTGGTTAGGATGCCTTCTGGACGTCTCCCTGGTGAGGTGTTCGGGGCACGTCCCACCGTGGGAGGCCCAGGGGAAGACCCAGGACACGCTGGAGGGACTATGTTTTTCGG
>NW_015151763.1:97867-116635 GCF_000732505.1 Cyprinodon variegatus
GTTGTCAGTTCGAGCCCCACTCCCACAGACTGCCACTGTGGTTCCCTGAGCAAAGACCCTTAACCCCCCACTGCTCCCCGGGTGCTGCACAATGGCAGCCCACTGCTCCCCAAGGGGATGGGTTAAATGCAGAAAGTTTGTTTCATTGCTCTGTACTTGTAACAGTGTAAAGACAATGAAATACAAAGAAAAAAAAGGTCAGGTTTCCCTTTAGTTCCATAAGTCTAATTGGTTTTACTAATTCTTTGCTGTTTTATGACGAGTTATGTGAAATGTAGTAATGTAACAAAACAAAAAAAACTGATCTATCCTCCTAAAGTGTCCCTTAGATCTCACTTTTTTTAACTCCCCCAAAAGAACACTCATACATTTTGACTACTAACTGCATTTTCCAACCTTCACCCTCTGTGCGTCCTTTGATGCAGCTTACCCAAAGTGATTTGGAAATAAACTTGCTTCTGGTCATCATGACCTTTTCAGCGTAACAATCAAAGCCAGCTCCTAACATTGGCCACTTGGGTGGTTTCATGGGGTGGCAAAAGCCAAAGGAGGCACCTAAACCATGACAGAAACATCAGCAAAAATGAAAGTAGCCTGCCAAGACACCAAAAAAACATCAACATGAATATAAAATGTGGGGTTACATGAATAAAAAGCCCTGACTGACACCCTTTTTAAAGCTGTGTCAAAAATAAAAAACTTTATATGAACCCAGTTCCCTGTTCCCCTTTACTTCATCATTCTGATTGACCTCCAACTGCTCTCAACTAAAAGCAGCAACAGGGAAAATAAGAGCTACATACTGGTGGGGAAAAAAATTTTGAATACTGTATTTGTACAAAAAGTAGTTGTATGTATAAATATATTGTATTTTAGAGAGACTTCTACCTTTTACAGCATTTTTCTTATTATTGTTTAGCTAAATGCAGTTAGCATTGTATACACCTAAATTTATTAGGTGTATTCTGTTGTTTATACAAACTTAGCTAATGATCTGTAGCTTAATGACATGTGTTGTGAATTGGCGCTATAGAAATAAACTGAGTTGAGTTAAATGAATTCACCTGTCTAGCTTCACCCAGTTTCTCATTGCCATTCATCCATCTGCTCCTGCTTCTATTTGGCCAGCCTCAAACCAGCCATCAGGGCTAGATTATTCTTGAGCCAGTGGTGAGAGTGAGCCAGGGTTACCTTAGTGTTTCTGATTACCTGAATCACATCTGTTCTGCCTCTCAACCGCTGAGCCTGCCTGTTCCCGTCTGGTCTGTTTGTCTGACCTGTCTTTGGACTCCTGCCTGTTTACTGAATTGGACCTGCTTTCTGTCACTGACCTGGATTTCCCTCTGGAATCTCTATGTATGTTCAGGTGAATTTATTTAGATTGGAAATTGATGTTTGGTTTGGTTTATGTTAACTAGTCTTTTTTGGGTGTATTTGGTTGATTCATTTCTTGTTGTTTGTCAAATTGTCTGTCTGAAATCAATTCCTATTGATTCATTCACTGAAATTCATATAAAGCCCTTTGAAATGTCTTTGTACTGAACTGTGCTATACAACAAAACTTGCCTGGCCTTACAACTGTTAGAATCCGTAACAATCGACTGACAGATTCCTGGGGATAGAAAGCATTTAAAGAGGTTTCTAGGGTTCGTTATTTTTTACAGCAGGTTTATTATGAACTACAGCGAAGTTGCCACTTCGCTTCACGCTCTCACCTCCTCTAAAGTCAAGTTCTGCCTGTCTGATTCCAGTGTCCCTCGATCTCGAGAGACAATTTATTGTAGAGGTGGATGCTTCCAGTACAGTGGGTTGGGCGGGCACAAGATTCATCTTGTGCTTTTTTTTTTTTCAAAGAAGCTTTTAGGAATGGAACGGAATGACAATGTCGGGGACAGAGAGTTGCTGGCAGCCAAGCTAGCTTTAGAGGAGTGGAGTCACTGGTTGTCGTCACTGGTTGTTCTAAGACCCCGTTTCTGTTTGGACTGGCGACAAGAACCTGGAGTATCTCAACTCTGCCAAAAGACTCAAATCCTAGACAGGCGAGGTGATCCTTTTTTTGGGTCACTTTAACTTCTCTCTTTCTTACAGGCCCGGAACCAAAAATGTCAAACCCAATGCTCTGTCCAGGGTGTTTGAGATGGACAATGAAAGTTCTGGTGGTGCTGAGGAGTTTGTTTTGCCAGAGTCTGTATGATGTTCTATAGCTATGGTTGACACAGAGAAAGTAGTCAGACAGGCTCTCCTTAATATCCTTCTCACAGTGGTTGCCCTAGTGATCGCTTGTTTGTCCCAGATAATCTCAAGAAGAAAGTGTTAAAGCTCTGTCATGGACTGTTTGTTTTGTCATCCTGTTGTTACTAAAACCATAAGCTTTGTTTAGGCTTAGCTTTGGCGGCCTTCTCTGTCTTCAGATGTGCGGGAGTAGCAGCCTGTTGTCTCTGTAACTAGTTCAAGATGGTTTCATATGGTTTTCTCTTACCTCTGTCTGTGTTCTCTCGACCGTGGTCTCATATTGCCATGGACTTTATGAGCGGGTTACCATGTTCTGGAGATAACACCGTTAACCTCACTGTTGTTTACAGATTCTATAAAATGGTTCACTTGGTTCCGCTGCCCAAACTCCCCTCTGCCAAGGAGATGGGGGAGGTTCTCATAAGAGAAGTTTTTCGTCTGCGCGTTCTCCCCACAGTTATCACTTCCCGCAGGGAATTTGTGTCCCTGGAGGGAGTCCCTGTGAGACCAATCCCACTAAGCCAGTGGCTAGTCAACTCTTGTGGGTCGAACATGCTATTAATTCTGCTCTCTCTAGTACCACTGGGCTCTCTCCATTGTTTCTGGTTTTAAACCACTGGTAATCACCATTCAGGAGAGAGATTCTAAGGTTCCTTCTGCCCGCCTGTCCGCTGTCAGGTGTCAGTAGGCCTGGAGAAGAGCTAGAAAGGCCATTTCTAAGGCCCTGATTGGTCAAGCCAAAGCTGCCAACCTTTGCAGGGTTCCAGCACCCAATTGCCAGTTGGGTCAGAAGGTTTGACTTTCCACCAGGGATCCCCCCCTTGACATGGATAGTAGAAAGCTGAACCCGGTGGCAGTCCGCCTCCAGCTCCCTCGTTTGCTTAAGGTACACCCTACTTTCCATGTGTCCCGGATTAAACCAGTTGTTACCGCTAGGTTTGTGCCCACCTCCAGACACCCTCCGCCTACCCAATTTATTGATGGTGGACTAGGAAATGGGGCAGAGGTACCCAGCACTCAGTGAAATGGGATAGTTATGGACTGTAAGGAGATGATGCAGTCTATTTATGCGCCTTTGAAATCTGAAAACTGAGCCACAACTAAACCCTGCCAAACACTACTGATGAACTAGTACCAGTTAAGCATCATTCGGTTGTGTCTGGAACGATCCGGTTCAGTTTTGCATGTCAGTTATCTTTCTTACTTTGCTCAGACCAATCTGGGCACAGTTTAAAAAGGGTAATTTAAATGGGGCTTATATTTCCATCATGGCCACTTATATTTTGTAATGTTCCAGTTGTGTAACAGACTTTGTTTTGGAGGAGCTTATTAATCTTTTTATTTCATTTTTAATTTTCAGTTTCCAAATTTAATAAGTTCTGGATAAATTTAATAAGTTCTGGATAAATTTAANTCTATGTATGTTCAGGTGAATTTATTTAGATTGGAAATTGATGTTTGGTTTGGTTTATGTTAACTAGTCTTTTTTGGGTGTATTTGGTTGATTCATTTCTTGTTGTTTGTCAAATTGTCTGTCTGAAATCAATTCCTATTGATTCATTCACTGAAATTCATATAAAGCCCTTTGAAATGTCTTTGTACTGAACTGTGCTATACAACAAAACTTGCCTGGCCTTACAACTGTTAGAATCCGTAACAATCGACTGACAGATTCCTGGGGATAGAAAGCATTTAAAGAGGTTTCTAGGGTTCGTTATTTTTTACAGCAGGTTTATTATGAACTACAGCGAAGTTGCCACTTCGCTTCACGCTCTCACCTCCTCTAAAGTCAAGTTCTGCCTGTCTGATTCCAGTGTCCCTCGATCTCGAGAGACAATTTATTGTAGAGGTGGATGCTTCCAGTACAGTGGGTTGGGCGGGCACAAGATTCATCTTGTGCTTTTTTTTTTTTCAAAGAAGCTTTTAGGAATGGAACGGAATGACAATGTCGGGGACAGAGAGTTGCTGGCAGCCAAGCTAGCTTTAGAGGAGTGGAGTCACTGGTTGTCGTCACTGGTTGTTCTAAGACCCCGTTTCTGTTTGGACTGGCGACAAGAACCTGGAGTATCTCAACTCTGCCAAAAGACTCAAATCCTAGACAGGCGAGGTGATCCTTTTTTTGGGTCACTTTAACTTCTCTCTTTCTTACAGGCCCGGAACCAAAAATGTCAAACCCAATGCTCTGTCCAGGGTGTTTGAGATGGACAATGAAAGTTCTGGTGGTGCTGAGGAGTTTGTTTTGCCAGAGTCTGTATGATGTTCTATAGCTATGGTTGACACAGAGAAAGTAGTCAGACAGGCTCTCCTTAATATCCTTCTCACAGTGGTTGCCCTAGTGATCGCTTGTTTGTCCCAGATAATCTCAAGAAGAAAGTGTTAAAGCTCTGTCATGGACTGTTTGTTTTGTCATCCTGTTGTTACTAAAACCATAAGCTTTGTTTAGGCTTAGCTTTGGCGGCCTTCTCTGTCTTCAGATGTGCGGGAGTAGCAGCCTGTTGTCTCTGTAACTAGTTCAAGATGGTTTCATATGGTTTTCTCTTACCTCTGTCTGTGTTCTCTCGACCGTGGTCTCATATTGCCATGGACTTTATGAGCGGGTTACCATGTTCTGGAGATAACACCGTTAACCTCACTGTTGTTTACAGATTCTATAAAATGGTTCACTTGGTTCCGCTGCCCAAACTCCCCTCTGCCAAGGAGATGGGGGAGGTTCTCATAAGAGAAGTTTTTCGTCTGCGCGTTCTCCCCACAGTTATCACTTCCCGCAGGGAATTTGTGTCCCTGGAGGGAGTCCCTGTGAGACCAATCCCACTAAGCCAGTGGCTAGTCAACTCTTGTGGGTCGAACATGCTATTAATTCTGCTCTCTCTAGTACCACTGGGCTCTCTCCATTGTTTCTGGTTTTAAACCACTGGTAATCACCATTCAGGAGAGAGATTCTAAGGTTCCTTCTGCCCGCCTGTCCGCTGTCAGGTGTCAGTAGGCCTGGAGAAGAGCTAGAAAGGCCATTTCTAAGGCCCTGATTGGTCAAGCCAAAGCTGCCAACCTTTGCAGGGTTCCAGCACCCAATTGCCAGTTGGGTCAGAAGGTTTGACTTTCCACCAGGGATCCCCCCCTTGACATGGATAGTAGAAAGCTGAACCCGGTGGCAGTCCGCCTCCAGCTCCCTCGTTTGCTTAAGGTACACCCTACTTTCCATGTGTCCCGGATTAAACCAGTTGTTACCGCTAGGTTTGTGCCCACCTCCAGACACCCTCCGCCTACCCAATTTATTGATGGTGGACTAGGAAATGGGGCAGAGGTACCCAGCACTCAGTGAAATGGGATAGTTATGGACTGTAAGGAGATGATGCAGTCTATTTATGCGCCTTTGAAATCTGAAAACTGAGCCACAACTAAACCCTGCCAAACACTACTGATGAACTAGTACCAGTTAAGCATCATTCGGTTGTGTCTGGAACGATCCGGTTCAGTTTTGCATGTCAGTTATCTTTCTTACTTTGCTCAGACCAATCTGGGCACAGTTTAAAAAGGGTAATTTAAATGGGGCTTATATTTCCATCATGGCCACTTATATTTTGTAATGTTCCAGTTGTGTAACAGACTTTGTTTTGGAGGAGCTTATTAATCTTTTTATTTCATTTTTAATTTTCAGTTTCCAAATTTAATAAGTTCTGGATAAATTTAATAAGTTCTGGATAAATTTAANAAGTTCTGGATAAATTTAATAAGTTCTGGATAAATTTAATAAGTTCTGGATAGCTTTAAGACAAGTCTGAAAGTTTTGGCAAGACAACTTTTAGGCAAGAGTCTTGTTTGGTCTAAATGTTGTTTTTTTGACCCCCTTCTAAAAAACTTTGCACATCAAATGTTTGTCTGTTTCAAGTGTTTGTGTCAGTTAATTGAGTTGCCCTCGCCAAAAACCCCCACCTACCAAGAAGGCATCGCTAGGGGAATACTGATAACCATGACATGGATACACGGCAGGCACTAAATGGCTTTCTACATTTCTAGAGATTTTAAGCTCATAGAACTTCCATTTTTTTTTTTTTTTATTATTGCAGTGCATAACTTTATCAGCAGAAAAAGAAGACATTCATGTGTAGACCATCACATGGTACCTGCAGTGGTGAGGAGGTCATTGGTAAGGATTATCCCTTACAAAGCGGCTGACCCTGAAAATATCCCCCTGAGTATATTAAGAGACTGCACTCCTCAGTTCAAGAGCTGTTAACAGAAATCTTCAACATTTCCTCTGAGGCAGCTGTTCCAACCTGCATGGGAACATCCATCATCAATCCAATTCTCAAACGATGCTACAATGACTGGCTTCTCTAACTTTGAACAGACTCTTAACTGGGCAAAAATACTTTGAGTGACCCGTTGATGGATGTCACTGTAGAACCTTAACACTGGGTTTACAGATAGAACTGCTGCATTGACGCTTCCATTTAATTGTTGCTCCATGAGTCCATCACTCACCTAAAGATGAAGAACTCTGTGTGATTGCTCCTGACTAACTTCACTTCTATATTTATTGCAGTTATATTACATACTTGATGCAGGAACTCGACGCAGACTGAATATGTCCCTCTACAAGTTGAAGTTCATGGCATCTCCTCTTCAAAAACACTCAGCCCTGGTTCTGCTAACCCTAACCCAGGAGTTCATACCAACACCCCCCCCCTGCTAATGAATGCTTTACAAACAAATTTAGTTGTTATATAAATGGTTTGTGGATGACATAGCAGTAGTAAGTTTTACTAAGATTCATCACAACTAGTGATGAATCTGATCCTGTAAAAACCACTGTGCAGCTACATTATACTTTTTTATTTATAGACTGTGCAATATGCTGAATGTGCAATATATGTGAATAGAATAGTCATACCACTACCTCACCGTTGCACCTTACCTACTACACTTTAACGTTAAAGTAAATCCACCTGAATATAAGCCACCCGGATTGTACATATTTTTATTTTTTATTTTATTTCGTTATTTCTAATTTTTATCTTGTTTTTTATTGTGTGCGATACATGTACACTTGCACCTTAATCCTTATTTACCTTGATATACTGTATATATATATATTGTTTATTTTTCCTTAAAGCACCTATTTCCTCCTTGTTTGCATCCTCTTTGACTTCTATGCCAATGTGTGACCAGTGAATTTCTCCACTCTGAGATCAATAAAGCTCATCTAATCTAATCTAATCTAATCTAATCTAATCTAATCTAATCAGAATGAAGAGAGGAAATTGAAATTCAACAAAATGTTTATATTGATGTGAAAAATACTAAGAAGACCTATGTGAATTCCTGGATAGAAAATAATGCCTTCCATCCTATACCAGAGAGAAGCGGGCAATCGGCAAGGACCTCTCTTTGAGCAACAACATTTCCTGCATGGCTGGAAAGATGCATTTTGAAGCTTTTTTGTCCATTTGTTGTTCTGCAAATTGCGTCTCTATGTTTCACTTAGTGGTCATTCAGAAGTGCACATACAATTTCTTAGGGAGTGACGGCCTAGTGCTTAGAGCATAGAGCTTGGAATACCACTCTGGGTCTCTGAGCAAGACCCTAACCCCTGATTGCTCCCTGGGCAGCCCACTGCTAACAAAGGGGATGGGTTAAATGCAGAGATAAATCTTTTCAATGTGAGATTATTAAAGAACGTGGGTGGCTTGATGATGGTACAACGAAAGCTGAGTCCTGGATCCTAGCCCAATATAACATCAAAACACCTATCCTCATTTCTAACCAACTTTCTCCATTTAGCGACAACTACTGATAAGCTGACTGTGTTAATTTTCATCTTTATAATCGGAAAGTTGGCAATAGAGACTCCTGGGAACATAGTGAAATATTTTCCAAGGGCTGTCATCTGACATCAAATCCTGCCTATAAGTACTGGCCAATTATAAACATTGTTACATTTAGGGGGTTTATTCACACTGGTGGTAATAACCCTTAAGCAAGGCTTAAACTGCAATTTTTTCACTCATTGCATGCAGCTGCTGCTCACAGCTCACAATTTATGTTCGGTCCCGACGCTCTGATGCGATCTACCTGCTCACACTGTACGTTTTAAAACCACGTCGGACTCAGCTTCGCAGTGAGATGGAGCTACTATGACTCGTCTATCCGGAAGTCAAACATATAGAAGGGGAATATTACAGTAGGCTCGCCAGAATGAAACGTGCTGCTTTGGCAATTTGTACAATTTTGTGCTTAAAGCCCTAAAATGGAAAGGTGACATATTTGGACAAAGACATGGCTGAGCAAATTACAGTCTACGGTTCTACGGTCTGTCAATTTGGAAAGGATTCCATTTCTCTTATTGCATCCCCACCATGCTTCTGTGTTTACATCTGAGAGGAAGAAGAAAAAGCAGGATCCTTGTTCGCACATGCCCACTGAGCCATTTGCCCACGACGGTCGAGAAAAAAACAAACATGTCCCGACCTCACAATTCCTGATCGGGACGTGGTGGTGAGAGGCTGATCGCCCCTCATTACCCTCTGTATACTACACGATGCACGATCAGGCTGTAGGTCGGCCCGATCGAAACATTCTCGCACGACTGGAAAATCGGCTGGAAAATCGCACAGTGTACACCTGGCTTTAGTCATGCCGATTGAAGGTCAGTAAAATTTGCATTACTTTGGTAAATACATTTTCCAAAACAATGTCAGACTCCTTGATTTTCTCTGGCCTGCTCCTTAATCTCATCAGTGATTAGATGATTAGCCACATGGTTATCTTTGTCAGGTTTCCTCAATTCCAGCCCTTAAAGTTTGGTGTCCTACTCCTTCTGGATGTGTTCCTGCTTCTTAAATAGTCGAATAAACTCCTCAGCATTTAAGGTCCCCAGCATCCTGTATTGATCTGATTATTTGACTCAGGTGTGTTGAATCAGGGAAATTGAGAAGGTGCAGGGCGCTGGATGAAATTAGCAAATTAATGAGATTCAGTGATTCTTCCCTATATTTATCAGACTCAGCTTCAAATTTATATGTATCCAAGTGTATTCCATGTATTTTACTGTTTATGACAGTGAGTCATGTATATATCTGTGTGTTGTGTGTGAGTGTAAAGTGTGAACTCAACAGAGCTTTGACCAGATGGGCTCTGTAGATCAGGTTACCTGTTTCTGGAGCAGCATCTGTCCACCTTGTCAATCAAACAGCCGAGGCTGGGGGTGGAGGCAAAAACAACAGAGAAAATGACAACAAAAATGAGTCAGACATGAAGGTCAGATGGTGGATTTAAACTTTTAAACTGTAATGCTTTTTGAGCTGACAGGAGAGGTCGGTGATAACACTGGTATGTTCTACAGCGATGGGCTAAAATGTTTGAGTTTAAAATGCTTTAAACTTTCCATAATTATAATGTCTGCAGGAAATTTAAACAAAAAAACAATCACATGCAGTAGAAATAATGTAATTAAAGCCCATCTTACATGAACAATTAAAAGAACTTAGGTGTTGAATCTAAAAATCCAGGTTCATTACAATCTGTCCCACCCCTCTTAGATAGCTCCTACTTCAATGATTTTACTATTTGAACATTTCTAGTGCAAATTTGGACGTGTAGCTAGAACACGTATGGATGAAGGTCACATAAAACAAGCATCAAGGACTAGGACTTGCTCTACCACTGCTGTATTGCTAAAGTTTTATTACCAAAATTATCAAATTGGAAAAAAAAACATTGGTTACTGGAGCCAAGGAGGGATAGAAAGCTGCTTTGAGCACTTTGCCCTGTTTGTGACTATTTTTTCACAGGTAAATAAATTTGGTCTTGCTTATACATATATCCCCTCAATGGCAGGTTGAAGTATTCTTTAACATAGTTATAGATCCTTCCTGACTTTTCTTCCTTGGTCATCCCAGGGCAACTGCATGGTAGCAAGACGAGAGGGAGCCGGTCAAGGAGCTGACTCCCAGTGGGGGATTCATGATGGTTTCTTTGGGTCTATACCATCCTTCATTTCATATGCAACAATGCACAGCAGTAGGGTCAGGCTGTGGGACGATGGCCTTTAGGGAATGGGGCAGCACATTATACTGTCCCCTACTATTATAGATGGTTCAGTCCTGCAACTTAATTTCAATACTCTACACAGTTTAGGACTTTGGGGTTTTAAACGATGGAACTCTGCTGTTAGCTGTCAGTGGGTCTCATATTGAGGTCTAACGTAAAAAAGTAAAAATCCTTTGTTACCTTGACTAAGTATTAATTTTGGCTATCTATAGACAACTTTTTACTTTTTTGCAATTATTTCCAATTTTTACTCCTTATATTGCAAAAATATACTTGTTAGTTTTGTTTCATTTAAGCTAGTTTTCACTATGGCCTGCTGATATTAAAATAAATTAAAAACCATTAAAATAATTAGTGTCATCCAGACAATGACTCAGAAATGCATCAACCTGTTCACCACATACCAAAATAAACAAATTTCTTAAGATGATGCAAAGTTTCACACTGTTCACACCATTAGTTATAAATCTATTTTAAGAAAATTAAGTCTAAGGACGTTATCATGCAGTATTGTAGAAACATGTTCCTTTAATACGGTAGAGTAGTAAAACTTCTTTCTTAACTTTTCGCCCTGCATTACTTTGACTTTTATACTTTAAGTGGTTTTAAAAATGGTACCTTTACACTTATACTTGAGTAAAAGCTTAAGTTGATATATAATTCGATACCCTAACTTCTACTTAAGCAATAAACACCTTTTGACACCTCTGGTTGGTTGTATACACCCCAGCAGCAAAGCCAGTTTTAATCCCTTAGTGAACAATGTTGTATTTTGACTGCCTTATCCTGACCTGTTTCTGCCTCTGATTTTCTGAGTTTTTGTTCCTGTTCCTTTCTTAGCTCTGCTGTTTGGTCTCTGCCTGTTAACGACCCTGGATCTGTTCCCTGACCCCGCCTTGGATTTTTCCTTTGGTATCTCTGCATCTCTCTGATCTGCTGGTCTGGACATCTGCCTGGATTCTCCATCTGGATTCTTGTGCTCTTCTACATCTGCTGGCGTCCGCTCATCAGTCTGCTCTGCCTCACTCCTGGAACCAGGGCCGGCGATTGCTATAGGCGAGCTAGGCAATTGCCTAGGGCGACAAATGTGTTGGGGGCGCCCTCTATACTTAGCGTCGCCCTTAGGCTTACTTCCCATTAATCATAGAATTAGAAAAAAAAGCGAATTAAACCGGTTATGAAGCGNAAGTTCTGGATAAATTTAATAAGTTCTGGATAAATTTAATAAGTTCTGGATAGCTTTAAGACAAGTCTGAAAGTTTTGGCAAGACAACTTTTAGGCAAGAGTCTTGTTTGGTCTAAATGTTGTTTTTTTGACCCCCTTCTAAAAAACTTTGCACATCAAATGTTTGTCTGTTTCAAGTGTTTGTGTCAGTTAATTGAGTTGCCCTCGCCAAAAACCCCCACCTACCAAGAAGGCATCGCTAGGGGAATACTGATAACCATGACATGGATACACGGCAGGCACTAAATGGCTTTCTACATTTCTAGAGATTTTAAGCTCATAGAACTTCCATTTTTTTTTTTTTTTATTATTGCAGTGCATAACTTTATCAGCAGAAAAAGAAGACATTCATGTGTAGACCATCACATGGTACCTGCAGTGGTGAGGAGGTCATTGGTAAGGATTATCCCTTACAAAGCGGCTGACCCTGAAAATATCCCCCTGAGTATATTAAGAGACTGCACTCCTCAGTTCAAGAGCTGTTAACAGAAATCTTCAACATTTCCTCTGAGGCAGCTGTTCCAACCTGCATGGGAACATCCATCATCAATCCAATTCTCAAACGATGCTACAATGACTGGCTTCTCTAACTTTGAACAGACTCTTAACTGGGCAAAAATACTTTGAGTGACCCGTTGATGGATGTCACTGTAGAACCTTAACACTGGGTTTACAGATAGAACTGCTGCATTGACGCTTCCATTTAATTGTTGCTCCATGAGTCCATCACTCACCTAAAGATGAAGAACTCTGTGTGATTGCTCCTGACTAACTTCACTTCTATATTTATTGCAGTTATATTACATACTTGATGCAGGAACTCGACGCAGACTGAATATGTCCCTCTACAAGTTGAAGTTCATGGCATCTCCTCTTCAAAAACACTCAGCCCTGGTTCTGCTAACCCTAACCCAGGAGTTCATACCAACACCCCCCCCCTGCTAATGAATGCTTTACAAACAAATTTAGTTGTTATATAAATGGTTTGTGGATGACATAGCAGTAGTAAGTTTTACTAAGATTCATCACAACTAGTGATGAATCTGATCCTGTAAAAACCACTGTGCAGCTACATTATACTTTTTTATTTATAGACTGTGCAATATGCTGAATGTGCAATATATGTGAATAGAATAGTCATACCACTACCTCACCGTTGCACCTTACCTACTACACTTTAACGTTAAAGTAAATCCACCTGAATATAAGCCACCCGGATTGTACATATTTTTATTTTTTATTTTATTTCGTTATTTCTAATTTTTATCTTGTTTTTTATTGTGTGCGATACATGTACACTTGCACCTTAATCCTTATTTACCTTGATATACTGTATATATATATATTGTTTATTTTTCCTTAAAGCACCTATTTCCTCCTTGTTTGCATCCTCTTTGACTTCTATGCCAATGTGTGACCAGTGAATTTCTCCACTCTGAGATCAATAAAGCTCATCTAATCTAATCTAATCTAATCTAATCTAATCTAATCTAATCAGAATGAAGAGAGGAAATTGAAATTCAACAAAATGTTTATATTGATGTGAAAAATACTAAGAAGACCTATGTGAATTCCTGGATAGAAAATAATGCCTTCCATCCTATACCAGAGAGAAGCGGGCAATCGGCAAGGACCTCTCTTTGAGCAACAACATTTCCTGCATGGCTGGAAAGATGCATTTTGAAGCTTTTTTGTCCATTTGTTGTTCTGCAAATTGCGTCTCTATGTTTCACTTAGTGGTCATTCAGAAGTGCACATACAATTTCTTAGGGAGTGACGGCCTAGTGCTTAGAGCATAGAGCTTGGAATACCACTCTGGGTCTCTGAGCAAGACCCTAACCCCTGATTGCTCCCTGGGCAGCCCACTGCTAACAAAGGGGATGGGTTAAATGCAGAGATAAATCTTTTCAATGTGAGATTATTAAAGAACGTGGGTGGCTTGATGATGGTACAACGAAAGCTGAGTCCTGGATCCTAGCCCAATATAACATCAAAACACCTATCCTCATTTCTAACCAACTTTCTCCATTTAGCGACAACTACTGATAAGCTGACTGTGTTAATTTTCATCTTTATAATCGGAAAGTTGGCAATAGAGACTCCTGGGAACATAGTGAAATATTTTCCAAGGGCTGTCATCTGACATCAAATCCTGCCTATAAGTACTGGCCAATTATAAACATTGTTACATTTAGGGGGTTTATTCACACTGGTGGTAATAACCCTTAAGCAAGGCTTAAACTGCAATTTTTTCACTCATTGCATGCAGCTGCTGCTCACAGCTCACAATTTATGTTCGGTCCCGACGCTCTGATGCGATCTACCTGCTCACACTGTACGTTTTAAAACCACGTCGGACTCAGCTTCGCAGTGAGATGGAGCTACTATGACTCGTCTATCCGGAAGTCAAACATATAGAAGGGGAATATTACAGTAGGCTCGCCAGAATGAAACGTGCTGCTTTGGCAATTTGTACAATTTTGTGCTTAAAGCCCTAAAATGGAAAGGTGACATATTTGGACAAAGACATGGCTGAGCAAATTACAGTCTACGGTTCTACGGTCTGTCAATTTGGAAAGGATTCCATTTCTCTTATTGCATCCCCACCATGCTTCTGTGTTTACATCTGAGAGGAAGAAGAAAAAGCAGGATCCTTGTTCGCACATGCCCACTGAGCCATTTGCCCACGACGGTCGAGAAAAAAACAAACATGTCCCGACCTCACAATTCCTGATCGGGACGTGGTGGTGAGAGGCTGATCGCCCCTCATTACCCTCTGTATACTACACGATGCACGATCAGGCTGTAGGTCGGCCCGATCGAAACATTCTCGCACGACTGGAAAATCGGCTGGAAAATCGCACAGTGTACACCTGGCTTTAGTCATGCCGATTGAAGGTCAGTAAAATTTGCATTACTTTGGTAAATACATTTTCCAAAACAATGTCAGACTCCTTGATTTTCTCTGGCCTGCTCCTTAATCTCATCAGTGATTAGATGATTAGCCACATGGTTATCTTTGTCAGGTTTCCTCAATTCCAGCCCTTAAAGTTTGGTGTCCTACTCCTTCTGGATGTGTTCCTGCTTCTTAAATAGTCGAATAAACTCCTCAGCATTTAAGGTCCCCAGCATCCTGTATTGATCTGATTATTTGACTCAGGTGTGTTGAATCAGGGAAATTGAGAAGGTGCAGGGCGCTGGATGAAATTAGCAAATTAATGAGATTCAGTGATTCTTCCCTATATTTATCAGACTCAGCTTCAAATTTATATGTATCCAAGTGTATTCCATGTATTTTACTGTTTATGACAGTGAGTCATGTATATATCTGTGTGTTGTGTGTGAGTGTAAAGTGTGAACTCAACAGAGCTTTGACCAGATGGGCTCTGTAGATCAGGTTACCTGTTTCTGGAGCAGCATCTGTCCACCTTGTCAATCAAACAGCCGAGGCTGGGGGTGGAGGCAAAAACAACAGAGAAAATGACAACAAAAATGAGTCAGACATGAAGGTCAGATGGTGGATTTAAACTTTTAAACTGTAATGCTTTTTGAGCTGACAGGAGAGGTCGGTGATAACACTGGTATGTTCTACAGCGATGGGCTAAAATGTTTGAGTTTAAAATGCTTTAAACTTTCCATAATTATAATGTCTGCAGGAAATTTAAACAAAAAAACAATCACATGCAGTAGAAATAATGTAATTAAAGCCCATCTTACATGAACAATTAAAAGAACTTAGGTGTTGAATCTAAAAATCCAGGTTCATTACAATCTGTCCCACCCCTCTTAGATAGCTACTAAATCTACTAAGGGATCCTACTTCAATGATTTTACTATTTGAACATTTCTAGTGCAAATTTGGACATGTAGCTAGAACACGTATGGATGAAGGTCACATAAAACAAGCAACTCCTGGAACTCTCTGGGCGGCTCCCACCACAAGCTCTGGATAAGTCCTCCGACTGGTTCCCACTCCTTCCTCTGGACACAGACAGAACTAAGAACCAAGTTAGTGACTCACATGTTATTGTTCCCCGTCTGAATCTTGTGGTCACTAACCTGAATGTCTATCTCAACAGAGACTCCAGCAAGCCAGTCACAGCTGACAAAGTGCGCAGTCTAGAAGCAGAAGTGTTTGACTTTATACTAACCTGTTCTGTCTGCCTGAACTCTAGGTCCTATTTTCTGAACTCTGACATTAATGGCGCAATGGTGGGGCCCAGCAAGAGGTGTCCTGCCTTTGTGGGCCGTTGTCAATGGAAGTACTCATGACAAGTCCAAGAGGGGTGCATTCCAAACTCTTCAGCGTTTACAGTCACACCAATAATCAAATGTTCTCTTATACAACCATAGGCCACCTCATGAGATTACCAATTTTTTGCTATGAGTAACTTAACTATACGTTGTGGTAATTTTAGTCTTTATTGTTATTGTGCATAATGTACAGTGTTATTTTGTTTGGCAGGATCTCTTCGGCGGCATTTTCTATAGTCAAAGTTTAACATTAACATAACACTCTGCCTCTAAATGCAAAGCTAACTCTAGAAGTTGGTTTTCTTGCATTTTACAAAAAAAATTGAAAAACCAAAAACACTTAAGTTAGCAGAACTTTCACCTGAGGAAACCTCCTGACACTTAGAAGAATAAATACTGGACAAATCATTGCGTAATGTTAAAGATTATGACTACCTTTTTTTTTCTAAGCCGACTTAAATTATCAATATTTAAAACCAAGTATGTCAGGTTTACACAACTGAAAATAGCTTTTAAGTCAGGAAAGCAGTTTGTTTTAAACAGTGTTTTCAACAGTACTAGTTTAGTTGCGGCTTAGGTAAGCTGTGCCTGCCCTGTTAGTTGGGGCTCTACCTTGTTTATGCTGTTGGTCTTCTCCCCGTAGATTGATGCGGGCCTTTAACTACAGAGGGAACACACTCTTCCTGGGCTGGGGGTTGTTGAGGTGTTGCTGGGTCAAGGAAGGGGAGATTGATACCCTTTTTATCTTGCTCTGTGCCTTTTTACTCATGGGGACTCCACTCATGTGTCTCGAAAGAAACCTACTTCTAGGCATGACATCAGAACAGCTTATTTGGGGTCATGCTTTATGTCTAGTTACCTGGAAGCGCTGCAGCCATTCAGAGCCAGGTATACCTGTCCTCTGCTGCTCTTAGGTGCTGTTGATAGTAGGCCCTCTGTCCTTTTTGCCATGTATTAAATGTACATGTTCAGGTGACAAACTGACACTTGAATACACCCGTTCAACACAAACTCACCTACTTCCCACACACTGAATAGATGATTCCAACTTTTTCTACTTAAGGCAGCTAGCCAAAGTAAAACCTACTCTTTCCAGAGAGCATTTTGAAACAGTGATCCATGCATTTGTGAACACACAGCTGGGATTATTGTAATGCACTTTTAATAGGAGTCAGTGAGTTAGATATTTCCCAGCTTCAGAAGGTATAAAACATCGCACATCTTTTAACAGCTACACGAAATTGACCCTATTTTGGCTTCATACACTGGTTACCAATGCATTTTAGGATTAATTTTGAATCATTTTATTTGTTTTTAAAGCTCTTAATGACCTTGCCCCTCTGTATCTGTCTGGGCTGTTACATTATTACAGACCCTCCCTCAGGTCAGCTGATCAGTTGCTTCTGAAGATGCCAAAGACAAAGTGCAACCTCAGAGGGGGCCGTGTTTTTTCTGTGGCAGTTCCAAAGCTATGGAATGATCTTCCTTTGGGCGTAAGCCAGGCCTCTTCACTTGCTGTTTTTAGGTCTCTTCTTAAGGCCCATTCATTTTCTTTTCATTTTTGGCCCTAGACAGTTCCCTGGCCTGCCTGTCAAAACATAAAGTACATCTTATTGTAATGCTCTTTAAAATAGGAGTATAACCTTGGGAACAACTAAACTAGCTCCACTCCTCTTCCTTATGGGTTTCCACAGGGTTCAGTATTAGGTCCCCTTCTCTTGTCGTTGTACTTGCTGCCCCTGGAGTCTGTTCTAAGAAGGCACGGCATCTCTTACCATTTTTATGCTAATGACAGTCAGATATATGTGCTTATTTAAAATAAAAATACCTTCTCCTTTCCAACACTATTGGCATCCCTTGAAAGACATTAAAGACTGGTTGGTTTTGAAGTTTCTATACCTTAACGAGGAAAAAACTGAAGTGATGATTTTTGGTCCCAGTAACCACTGTTTTTTTTAACAGTGTCCTGTCTGGCAATGTGGCAATAAGAATAATTGTCTTAATGCCCAAAAGAACAGGTTTTACTTTCATAAGTGTAGCAGTACGGCTATCGCCATAGTGTTCCGCTTGATTTATGCATAGAAATAGCTTTATTATAATTATGCAGGGACTTTTACAGATTATATGGACACTGCAATGTAAGTAGAACAGGAAAGGAAAAACTGAAAAAAGCAGAAAAGATGAAAGAAAGAGGAAATAAAAGAGAGATAATGATAAAACATCTTCAGGCTGATTCATCACCTGCAAAGAGATGAAAAAAGAACAGAACAACCAACGGATATGGTACAAGATGTATAATAAAGTAACACCTAGATACTATCGCTGAAGTATAAGTAGTATTATTTAACCTGACATGTATACTGTGGTAGCTGAAGGTAAGAATATGGGCTTTCTGTATGGAATTGAATCTCTAAGTACCTGGAACCAAACACCTGTAGTTGTTTGTGAGAGTGCACTCATGCATGTAAAGTTTATCCAAAGGAAAAATGCTCAATAGGGTTGTGAGGAGCCAAAGAGGTGTCCCTCCAGGGCACCGAGGCGAGTGCCGGGATACCCATAGCCCCAGACACCCAAAGGGACCCCAAGAGCAAAGGCGCCCATGAGGGGCCAACCCAGGAAATGCTACCCTCACCAAGGGAGGAGGAGAGATGGCCCAGAGGAAATCCCCCGGCCACCGCAATTCCGGAGCCCCTTCAGGGTGCCAGCAGCCAGGCACCCTGAAGTGGATCCGGCCAAGGGCCCCAGGCGCCCCCCACCCCCTGTGGGAGCCCTGGCCGGGCCGCGAGGAGCAGCCAGGAATTAGCCAGTAACCGTCCGGGCATCCAACCCCAAGCACCACCAATACACTAGCGAGCCCAGGCGCCAGCCTGTGGAGGGAGAGTAGGACGGGGGGAATGGGCTCCGCACTTAGTAGAGACATGAGATGTTCTTGGGAGAGGGAGCTGTTCAGACCCCAACCTGACAAAAAATAAGTAAAAAAATACACAGTCAAATTTAAGTTTTACGTT
>NW_015151763.1:117030-118765 GCF_000732505.1 Cyprinodon variegatus
CTTTCTGTATGGAATTGAATCTCTAAGTACCTGGAACCAAACACCTGTAGTTGTTTGTGAGAGTGCACTCATGCATGTAAAGTTTATCCAAAGGAAAAATGCTCAATAGTGGTTGTGAGGAGCCAAAGAGGTGTCCCTCCAGGGCACCGAGGCGAGTGCCGGGATACCCATAGCCCCAGACACCCAAAGGGACCCCAAGAGCAAAGGCGCCAAGGAGGGGCCAACCCAGGAAATCCGACCCCACCAAGGGAGGAGGAGAGACGGCCCAGAGGAAATCCCCCAGCCACCGCAATTCCGGAGCCCCTTCAGGGTGCCAGCAGCCAGGCACCCTGAAGTGGATCTGGCCATGGGCCCCAGGGGCGCCCCACCCCCCTGTGGGAGCCCTGGCCGGGCCGCGAGGAGCAGCCACCAGGAATTAGCCAGTAACCGTCCCGGCATCCACCCCCAAGCACCACCAATACACCAGCAAGCCCAGGCGCCAGCCAGTGGAGGGAGAGCAGGACGGGGGGAATGGGCTCCGCACTTAGTGGAGACATGAGATGTTCTTGGGAGAGGGAGCTGTTCAGACCCCAACCTGACAAAAAATAAGTAAAAAAATACACAGTCAAATTTAAGTTTTACGTTGGACAGTGATTGTAAACTGGGTCTGCATATCAGCACTGTAGTTAAAGTCCAGCTTTTAGCATATCAGACAGTTGGCCAAGGTCAAACCTTTTCCTGCACAGCAGCACTTTGAAACCATAATCCATGCCTTTGTTACATCTCGGCTGGACTACTGTAATGCACTTTATTTTGGGGTGAGCCAGTCCTCCCTCGCATGTCTCCAGGTGGTGCGAAATGCAGCCGCACACCTTTTAACTGGAGTATGTCAGAGGGAGTAGATTAGGTTTATGGTGAACTCATATTAAGCATCATTACATCATATGTTGCACCTCTTGTCTCCACCAGTAGCTCTCATTGACTGACTGTCTTGCTTTTTTATGTTTTTGACACCACCTTAGGATAAAGTAATTTTTATATTTACTTCTCTAACTGTAATCTCATCATTTCCAGCTCTTCTAATGTATTCTCCATTGCTTGGCCCTTACTGGTCCTTTTATTCTGCAGCAGGAACCAGGCAGGTAGACTGATAAAGTCTCTCTTCTTCATCTTCAATACCGTTTTTTGTGAACGAACAACATCTGACAAGCACTGCACATTGTAGCCTTATATGGAATTATCGGAGCAGTAATTATGCAGATTTGGAATTCTCATGAACGCGAGAGAAAGTTACGTTAAAGACATGTAAATGTCTTTGTAATGAGGCCTATAGGGTGTAAATTGCTGAGTGGCATATTTTGCAAATGCTGACGGCGTAAAAAAGTAAGATAGTAAGTCAGTAGTTAGCCTTTGAAGCAATCTGTCATGCAGTAGTAGTCATTAAAAGTTTCCCCACTCTCCTTGGAGGGCCCTTTGCTGGTCCTTGGCTGGTTCTTGGATGGTTCTTGGCTGGTCCTTGGCTGGTCCTTGGCTGGTTCGGCTGGTCCTTGGCTGGTCCTTGGCTGGTCCTTGGAGGACCCTTTGCCGGTCCTTGGCTGGATCTTGGCTGGTTCTTGGCTGGTCCTTGGCTGGTTCTTGGCTGGTTCTTGGCTGGTCTTGGCTGGTCCTTGGCTGGTTCTTGGCTGGTCCTTGGCTGGTTCTTGGCTGGTCCTTGGCTGGTTCTTTGCTGGTTCTTTGCTTGGCCCTTGGTGGTTTT
>NW_015151763.1:119484-122227 GCF_000732505.1 Cyprinodon variegatus
TGGCTGGTTCTTGGCTGGTTCTTGGCTGGTCCTTGGCTGGTTCTTGGCTGGTCCTTGGCTGGTTCTTGGCAGGTCCTTGGCTGGTTCTTGGTTGGTCCGCTAAGATTCCTTTTTAAACATCAATCTTTGTACTAAAATATTTTTTCTGTCATAATTTGTGGACATTAAGATCTAAAGAGAAGCGTCATGTCCTGCTCAGACCCTGTAATTCAGTGAAAGGGTGGAGTAAGATTTAAAAAATATGCACGCTGAGAAGAAGGAGGGGGTGCCTGCAGTGGTTGGAGGCTGGCTGCCATTTGGCTGGGGGGGGGGCATTTTGAATGCTGCTACTGTACTGAGCATACATGTAGCATCGGTGTGAGGAAATGTCTTTAAAAAAAATCTTTATATCTTCTTAAAAGTTGTTAAAATACTGAAATGTTCTTCTCTTTCTGTTTCATTATTATAATCAGAAGTTTACTCTTAAATCCTGATAATAGTTTACCTGATTGCTACCCCCTACTTCCTCTGTGACTTATGTGACAGGGAGGGCATCATTAAATGGTGTCGCCCCCCCAAGCTACTGTTAAACTGGTGGTTCCACCAATAGTTTCATCAAGGTTGTTCTGTTCTCCAAATATCTGTTTCTCCAAGATCAACGCAAATACCATTCCCATTTTCAGTCCATTTCAGTCTTCTACCACCTCTCTCCTTCACGTCTCCCCTTCTGCTCTCTCTATGTCTGTCTTTTTCCGTCTCTCACCCAGCAGCCATCATTATGCAGCTGATTGCTGCATTTAGCCTGGTAATTGAAATAATGAGAGAAGATTACCTTGCTGCTTTTAGTCACCTCGCCTAATCCACCAATCAGCTGTCAGCAGCAAGTGGAGATGGAGTTGTGTTTGTGTGTATATGTGTGCAATGTATAATTTGTGGATATGAATGTTGCCTATAGAAGAACCCATGTGTGTGTTGCAACTGCTGTCAACCGCAGGAAATCACGAAAATCAATGCAGCTATTTTCTCTCAACGTGGCCGACACAAACAAGAGGCGGGCCTCGAATGTGTGTTGTTTTCTGTCTGATGTCCATGTTTCCCTTGTTTTCATTTGATTCCACGCGCTTATTTGCTGATTTTCACACTTGACTAATCTCAGGTTCATCTTCAACATCAATATAAGCATTGGTAAAAACAAGCTTTAAAGTCAACATATTCTTTATGAGCTTTTCAGTGGTTTCAACAACACTGGAGTCTAGAGGTATACTCACTTCCCTGATGTGTCAAATTCATCTTTAAGTGTTTGTACCTGAGAGCAGAGGTCAAGTCGGGATCAAGGACCAGACGTACACTTGATTGAAGGAATTAATGATGAACTTAGAAAACAGGAGCCAGGCATGGAGACAGGAATAACCAAAGATTGTAGCGACAAAAAAGAACCAACTGTGGACTTAAAATGGGGAAACAGGTGCAGGTAATGGGCAAAATGAGGAGATACAGGTGAACAGGAACTTCTAATTAACTGAAGGCTCAGGCTGAGGGAGAATGATTAACAGAGGCAAACAGGGAGAATCACATGGAATAAACTAACAGAATCTATCCAAATGATGCAGAGTAAATCAATAAGAGAACAATGGGATGATTAATGGCAGCGCTAAAAGAGACACAAGAAGAAACGGGAAGTGTAATGAAATGGAAAAATAACAATGGGAAGATCTATTAAACATTAAACATTCAGGAAAGTGCAGAAAAACATTAACATAAAACTAAAACCCAACATCTGGAGATCATGAAAAATGTTCAAAGGTGTTTCTTTTTTCCCTTTTTATAGAAATCCTTTAATCACGTTTATCATTTTCTTATGGTTACCTGTATTTTTACAACTGTGGCTAAATAGCTTAGCTGCACGCAGGATTTAGATTTCATTCTATACTCTGTTGAGCAAAAACCGGTTAATCAGCTTTCAATTAAAATCAGCTGTGCTGCAGCAAGAAACCTCTAAAACCTGCAGGACCGACTTTGGGGATGGCTTCTTCAGGTGGTTTCTGAAAGTTACTAGGTTCTGTAAACTTACCCCAAAATCCCACATCCTCCATCACCGCCTGGACAAAGCAAAGCCTACAGCCTCCGCAGTTCCTTCTGTCTTGCTCCAATAATTTAATGAAACGGGCTTAGTTTTTGGGAATATATTAGAAATATGTTATAATTTGTAGCTACCATTTCATTGTTACTTCATTTTAATTTGACAATAATTTGATCGTCTCTACGTTCTTCTTCCTGTTTGGTGCGATTGTAATTGCGGATCTGGACCTGGCCGGACCGGAGCGAAGCACAAAAAAAAGCTCAGCTCCATATTTTGACGGTGAAAGACGGAGGAGACGTACGCGGACGGAGACAGGCGGAGGAGTAGCGGTGGATGGGGAGCAGCTCTCACTGATTAACATGACAGACAAGGACTCTGCATGATATATGTGAGCGGGACGCAGTGCTGACGGAGGATGTGGAATCTGGGGGTTTACCTGAAAATTATACACAAATGTTCTAGTATTAAATGTTAATAACTTGAATACTTAAATATTTTCTAAAGTGAGTACTTCAATTGCAAAACTTTCTGCTCTACTTACATTGCAGTGTCCATATAAACTGTAAAACTCCCTGCATAATTATAATAAAGCAATTTATATGCATGAAACAAGTGGAGCAGTATGGCAATTGTACGGAAGAGGATTAGGGGCCACTGGAAAAAAAAAAAAGTTAACTGATTTTT
>NW_015151763.1:122324-123833 GCF_000732505.1 Cyprinodon variegatus
TCTGCTCTACTTACATTGCAGTGTCCATATAAACTGTAAACCTCCCTGCATAATTATAATAAAGCAATTTATATGCATGAAACAAGTGGAGCAATGTTCTGTGTGAGGGGGTCTACACTTGTGAAAGTAAAATCTGTTGGCCTCCTTTTGGCATCAAGACAATTATTCTTATTGCCACATTGCCAGACAGGACACTGTAAAAAAAATAAAAATAAAAAATAAAATAAGAAAAAACAAATCCATTGTCTTATTTCAAGTGCATATTATCTAATTATCTAATTTTAAGAATAAAAATACTTATTCCGTTGGCAAATCATCTTACTTACCTGCTCAAGGTAATGGTTACTACAATTAATTTAAGACAGTTTTGCAGTGTATATGAATAAAAGAGATGAGATTAAAAGGTTTCTGCAGCACTTAATGGCTTTTTAGGAGATTTTGCTTTCAGGAAAGTTATAAATAAGTTTTTTAATGAAAGTTTCAGCTTTGCTTAATTGAAATGTTTATATTTACTTTGATGTTTACACATTTCATTCTTAATCTATATGGATGAAATTATTTTGTGGATTGATTTTTCACTGTGAAGCTGAAAGACTCCTGCAGTATCGTGTCTTTTTCCATAAAACACATCATCGGTCTCTATCAAGCAGCCTGAGGGTTTCTTTTTGTTCGAGCTGTGGCTTGGCCTGCTCCCTCTCCTCCAGCTCCACTGCTCTCCCCTGCCGGGATAAGCTTTTAGCTGCGTCCTAGCTGTGGCGGCTAACTGCCGCATAGCAGCTCTCTCCAGCTCCTCACTGTTACAGCAAAAAGCTACCACACAACACCATATAATTAAGAGCTCCGGATGGGAGCAGGCAAATGTAAAGCAATTTGCAATGAGGCGAGAGGCAGAGGGTGGGATGGGGTGCTGAGCCAACGGCACCTTCAATCTAATTGGACCATATCAATTTATTTCACATTTCAGAAATGTCACATCTTGACGTGGAGCAAAGTGGATTCGCATATGTGCTTCAGAATGTTTTTACTTCAGGATTAGCGTGGCGGAAATAAATAAACAGGAATAAAAAGAGGAGAAGAAAGGTTTTTCAAAATGTGGGAAACTCTCCATCACCATGAGATAACCCAATTTACTCTTTTCTAACAAAAAATGAAAGGAAGAACTTTTTAAAACTACTGATGGCCTGAAGGGAACTAGGCTAATTACCGAAACATATAAGAAACACCCATCAGTATTGTTACCTTTATTTATGAAGGACAGTCGTGTTGAGATATAAAATGTTGTATTCAAGAGAGAAGCTGGTCTCATACTGCTTCATTCAGTAAACCTTAAAAATCTATTTCTGAGTTTTACCATAAATTCCCATAATGGTCTCAGACTGGAAGATTCAATTCCAGACCATCGGGAGTACAGCCGTCTTAAAGTTTCTAAAAGTATAATGGGAGGCGGATCTTCCAGTTATCAGGGAAATGGGAAATTCCATTGGGATCAAGTAGCACTAAATTGGTGAC
>NW_015151763.1:127155-128545 GCF_000732505.1 Cyprinodon variegatus
TGTACTATTCCTTTCAAGAAGTTACCTACAGAATAAGAAGTTAGACTAACAAAGTGTAAATTAACTCTGTACGTCCAACAACACCGTCAACAAGCAAAGGAAAACCTTACAGACGTAAAAAGCTAATTGTCATGATTTCATCTAAAGCTTGGACCCACATGCAGTGAAGCCAAACAGAGAGACACAGAGTAAAAGTTTGAACAGGTTTTATTGAAAGGTATTTAGAGTTCGGTGCAGAGTTCCTCCGAACTCTGCTCTGCCGGAAAACTGAAAGATGAGGGGAAGACAGACTGTTAGATTCAGGCTCAGTGGGGAATTAGAGTTGTTAATCTTGAAGGAGAGGATTTGTTGCCACTCATATTTCCTGAGAAGAAGAGACACGTAGACACCAGTCTGTGTGTTGGTCTTCCAGGGTTTGATTGACTCGGTGGAGGGCGGAACAGGGTTTACCCAGAACTCGGACGGAGTGGAACGATGCAGCCGCTGGTTGCAACTCAGTTTTCCTGTAGTATTTGAACGGGTCGTGGTGAAGATGACTTCCTTACTCAGAGAGTGATCTCAGTGGGCTTGGAAATCCGTCGCTCAGTGTAAGACTCAGTTGATCCCACTTGGGAGAAGGCGGTCCGAAAAGGTCCAGTTTGCAGGAAGGCTTCCTGCCAAAAGGCAAAGAACAAACAAAGTTGAGACTCAGGGAGAAACAAGCGCTCAGTTAAACTCAGTCTGATCTCAGCTTGGCTAGAACAAAAACTCAAAATGCAAAACTTAGATTAGACTCAGCATAAACTAGGCTTGGCTAGAGTACCCCAAACTGGCAAACACTTTGGCGTCGAGGTAGTGGCAACCAGCAGCTTCAGAGCAGTCCGGTGATGAGGCAACAGCTTGCAGGTGTGTGAGGAGGCGAACCGGAGCCAGGCGCCTCCTGGTGGTGGAAGGGAGAAACACAAAAGACAAGACAAACAGACAAACACAAAAACTGGGATCCTGACACTAACATGTTTTCAATTGTATCAATTAGTATAGAGGTACGTCTACATTTCAATAAATCATATTAACAGTTTAACTTATTTAGTTCAAAAAGTCAAACTTTGATTTTGTAGACAAATTGAACATTGGATGATGCATTTTATATGTCAACTTACAGAATCCATGATCTTGGAGCTCTGGCATAAAGTTTCTACAGTCTGTAATTGTTTTAGGAGCCTTGTCATCAACTATTGTTGGTCCACAGTGTTTCATGATGTACAGAGTAAGTAAAGCATCTACCCACATCTTTTAGATCCCCTCCTTACTGTTTCCTCGTACTCATACTCAAACTCCGGAACCGGGTCGCGGGGGCAGCAGACTAAGCAGAGACTCCCAGACTTCCCTCTCCGCTGACACCTCCTCCAGC
>NW_015151763.1:129244-132619 GCF_000732505.1 Cyprinodon variegatus
GAAATCCTGTCCATAAAAGTTATGAACAGGACCGGTGACAGAGGGCAGCCCTGTCGGAGTCCAACATGCACTGGGAACAGGTGCACATACTGTTTCCTTGGAGTTAAAAACTAAATCGGATTCAACGTCCTGATATGGACTCTACACGGTTAATTCACTTTACTGCATTTCAACAAATGATGCCTGATGATTCTTTAGCTATCTCCCTTTATTTTGAAAGACCTCAATGTATTTTCTTTTGAGAGACTATAAAATGGAGTCAGTGAATTAAAACCATCTGAAGGAATTAAAGATTAACGCCCCCAAAGAAAACTTTTTCTGCTGTTTTGATTCGGTGTGATTATGTAGCTGTTAACTACAGCCTGAACTCTTTTTGTCATCTTGCTATGTCTTTGAAGAGGAGATAGAAAGCTGAGCCTAGCATTAGTCGTCTTGCTCACCCCGGGGCCCGACATTAATATGTGAATGCTGCTGAAATGAACAATACAGCCTTTACATGCATTACACAGAGCCATCAGTCACTGGTTAAACTGAAAGACTGAACAGGTCCATATGTGGGAGGAAGACTGACATAGAGATCACACAGAAACACTCATGGAAAACCTGATACTTGGGGATAGTTAAATACATACTTACATGTGTCCTTATTGTTCTTGATGTCTACATCATACAAACACATTCTAGCTTCAAACTTTTAACTTTTGCTTTCTCGTTTAGTCAACGACGTTATGCTATATTGATGAATTGCTATGTAGATGTATTGTTCTGGGAAATTCCTCCCATTTATCCATCCATCAAATATATACATACATGCATCCATATATATATATATATATATATATATATATATATATATATATAACATATTCTCATTATCAGTTCGTATGAAATCGTACGAAAAGTTATGCACAGTATTTCGTGCGTTTTGGACATTTTTACTCGAAAAAACATCAGTGCGCATGCGCAGCCAGACAGGCGAAAAAAGCAGATCCGCAGACGGATGTAAAACTGGGACAAACAGTGCAATAATGCAATAATTACTTCATTATTTCTCTCACTAGGTTGCTTGCTGTTTTGTATGTTTTGTTTTGTAAGGTTAATTGTATGTTAAGTTCTATGTTATTGAATGGTGCGTAAGATGCGCATGCGCAAGGATATCTTGTCTCGAGGCAAGACGTCAAAATACGACGAAATACGTCAAAAAAAACATCAAAAACGTACGAAATACTGTGCATAACTTTTCGTACGATTTCATACGAACTGATAATGAGAATACACTGATATATACGTATATCAGCTAACAGTGTAGAACAGTGCAATTGGTTAGCATTTAGCCTCAAGTAGAAGATGCCTCTGTCTCTTCCTGTAACGAAGCGAAGCAATTTAAATGTACCCCCAAACTGAAAAACAGTGCTAGGCTGTCAGGATTTAGGATTGTTGGCTAGGTCGGCAGTTCTTGCTTTCCCTTGGCTTAACTAGAGGGAATCCTGAGACTGCTGTTGGGCTAGCTGCCCCTACTGCACCCCTGTGATTTGCTACAGATGTACTTCATCCATGGCGACCTGAGCAGCATACAGTAGTAGCCACTCAAAATCTCAACACTTTCCTTGATCCGCCCTTGGCTGGCCCTTGGTTGGCCCTTGGTTGGTCCTTGGCTGGCCCTTGGTTGGCCCTTGGTTGGTTCCTTACAATTCCTTTTTAAACATCAATCTTTGTACTAAAATATCCTTTCTGTTAGGATTTGTGGACATTAAGATCTAAAGAGAAGCATCACTTCCTGGTCAGAGCCTGTAATTCAGCGAAAGGGTGGAGTCAGAGTAAAAATTATGCATTCCCAGGAGAAGGAGGAAGTCACTCCACTAGCTGGAAATTGTAGGGGATTCTGCTAGGAGTTGCAGGGAAGTGGGTTACCACTCGGTTGCCGTTTGCCGGGGAAGTGCCATTTTGAATGGCTGCTACTGTAACAGAAGCGGTTAACCAGTTATGCATTGCCTGAGTGTTAGCCTTCCATGGTAACATCAAAACAAACTCCGACCCATTGGGTTCCTTGTCGCTAATAACTCTTTTGTGTATGTGCTCACCAACGGTATTTCAAGATCTGGATCCCTTTGTGATCAACCCCAAAGCTACAATCCCCACCTTCAACATAGCCCTGATTACTTCACTGTCTTCTGTCTCCAACAACCCTGGATCCACTCAGCTCTCCCCGGTAGGTCCTGTTCATCCATTAAAGTAACCTCAAGCTCAAATTAAACCTCCTTCAAGTCCTGTGGATCTACAACAGTCTCAGTTATCATGCTTGTGTAAATTTGCAATTATTCAGTCATGGTTACGACAAAACAGGCTTAAATCTGAAGGCCACAGACCTGAGTTTTTTTGTTTGTTCGTTTTGTTTATTTTGTTCATGTTGTTTTTTCTTTTGTTTTCAAGATGTTTCGACTATGTTTCCAAACATCTTAAGAAAAAAAACTATGCAAAAATCTGGTCACTGAAAAAACTAAAAATGTAAATAAGTAATTTCTTTATAAAAATAAGGCCGATTTTCATGAATAAAGGAGGTAAGTGAGACACTTTGCTAATGGAACAAAACAATTTACATTTGAAAGAAGAGAAATAAACTATTGCAATGTCTTATCTCAAGTGCATAATATCTAATTATCTTATTTAGTAAAAATACTAATTACATTGGTAATTTACCTACTCATTTAAAGGGAAAATATACTTATTTTATGAGATTCTTGCTTTTTACACAATTGTTTTTGCAGTTCCTCCTGGAAACAAGTTCATGACTGAGGGACGTATGGAGCATGACATCAACAGATGGAGCGGTGCGGCGTCGGCGGCGGTGCAGTCGCTTTATTGTCTGTACTGTTGTGGTGAAGAGGGAGCTGAGTTGTGGGGCAAAGCTCTCAATTGACTGATCAATCTGTTCTCACCCTTACCTTTGGTCATGGGATATGGGTAATGACCGAAAGGAGAAGATCGCACATATAAGCGGCCGAAATTGGTTTCCTTCACAGGGTAGCTGGGCGCACATTTCAGAATGGAGTCGCTGCTCCTCCACGTCAAACGGAGCCAGCTGATTGGCTCGGGCATCTGTTTCGTATGCCTCCTGGTCGCCTCCCTCCGGGGGTGTTCCAGGCATGTCATAATGGAAGGAGGCCTCCTGGAAGGCCCAGGACACACTGAGGAACTAAGTCTCTGAGCGGCCTGGTGTCACCTCAGGGTCCCCCTGTAGCAGATCGGGAGGTCTGGGCATCTCTGCTTAGACTGCTGCCTCCGCGACCCAGCCCCGGATAAAGCAGAGGAAGATGGATGGATGGATGGATGGATGGATGGATGGATGGATGGATGGATGGATGGATGGATGGATGG
>NW_015151763.1:133430-140467 GCF_000732505.1 Cyprinodon variegatus
GAGAAGGAGGATTTTAAATTCTATTCTGGATTTAACAGGAAGCCAATGAAGAGAAGCCAGGATAGGAGAGATATGATCTCTCTTTTTCATTTTCATCAGAACTCTTTAACAGCTCACCTCCTGACATACCTGTCAAGTCTCCCACTTGGGCTGTGAAACTACCATATTAGCAGTCTCGCACAAATTTAAGGTATTATTGTGTTGTAAAATTATATACATAAAGAATACATTGATCTGCCTCTGCAAAAGGAAGTCAAAATCTGATCACCTTATTGTAGCTTGCAGTTGGTTGACAAGTGTTTATTTTAGTTTTCTTGTGCACACGTCTTAAAATCGAATGGATACTGGAGCAGCACCTTTGGTAAAATTTCCTGTAATTTCAAATCTAAAACGTGACAGGCATCCCTCTGGAATGGACACAGATACTTAAACACCTGCTGGGATAGATCAGGTTCAGGCGCTTAGAAAGTCGACATACCGACTCATTCATTCCCCTGCCTAAAATTTACGCTGGGTCTCCTTTGTTGTCTAACTTTTCTACCCTGTGAAAGACTTGAATCCACACAAACATGACGGCATACACACCCCCGCACACAAACACACACACCCTCAGTCTTTTAGTTGGTGTAAGATGTCACCTCAGTCGCTGTAATTACACAGAGGGTGCTGATAGCATTTCTCTCACCTCTCTTCACAAAAAGGTCTGTGCATGTTGCAGGGGGGGGGGGGGTGCAGGTAGATAATGGAGTTAGTGTTATTTGGCTGTGAGCAAGTCCTTTTGTTGCTCATCAGTTGATTGAACTTTTTATGTTAGCTGGGTATTAGGGGGATGGAAAGCTAATGTTGGATCTACATGAAGTTTTTAAAGGAAATAATGACAGAACCGAAGCATAGTAAGCCAACACAGACAGATTAAAGTGGTTTCTAAGCAACTATAAAAAATAACACAAAGAGGAACAGAGATGTATAAAATCCAAAAGGTAAAAAATAAAAATAAGAAAAATATTGTCTGTTTGTTAATACCTTCAAAGAATATATAAAATATAATATCATATATAATTTTTTATAAGATATAATTAGCAAACGCATCAGAGAAAGGGAACTTGTGAATAAATGCTTCCTCACATGTTTACACAGCTTCAATAAAGAGGCTGTAGTACATATGACAGACCCTTTGGTGGTGTTGAGTTAAAATACACAGGCCTTTCTTCTCCCATGCATGTGCACAACGCTGGTACCATTTACATTTCTGGTCAAGGTGCTAACATCTGAAAACTCAAGAGCTGGCCCTATGCTCCTCAGAGACATAGGACAGGTTTTATACCAGTTTGATCCACAGAAGATGGAGAGTCCACCTCCCTGAAGGAGAAGTCATAATATTTCATGGGGTAGCCAGTCTTCATGTCAAATGGCTGAAAGAGAAAACATCCAGTCGATCAGAATAGCCCATTTTTAACAGAGAAACAGGACTAAGCACTACAAAACACAATCCACTGATACGTTTCAGATTAGAACCAGAGGAACTAGTTGCTGCTTCTCCATATTGGTTGCTGGTCTGGGTTTGCAAAGCAGACTTCAGCCAGACGGTAGAGATCTGGGCAGTTGGTACAAGGCTGGGTGCTGTTTGGGTTCCCAGCCATTCAATAATTCATAGAATAATAAGCACTTTAAGATCCATTCTCTGAGATATGAGGAGCAACTGGAAGGAAATAAAATGACTTTCTGCTGAATTACTCTTGATAGTGATCATTGTTTATAGCCATTTTGAATTTGGTACTGTTAGGAATCCAGTCTGTGGTTTGTGTTTGTCTTCTCTCCGCCACCAGGTGGCGCCTGGTTCTGGTTGGCCTCCTCACACACCTGCGGATGGTTACCTCATTAACAGAGCGCTCTCAAGCTGCTGACTGCCACTACCTCGACGCCAGAGTGTTTGCCAGTTTTGGGTACTCTAGCCAAGCTGATTTTTAAGGAGTCAAACTGAGTTTTTTTTGTTTACCTGAGTTTTAATCTTGCTGTTTTTGTCTTTGCCTCTTGGCAGGAAGTTTTGGACCTTCTCGCCCCTGGAAGGATTCTCTGAGCACCAAACTGAGCTGAGGATTCAAGTTTGTGGGCTTCTCTCTGAGCAGGGGAATCATCTCTACAATAACCCGTTCAAGTACAGCAGGAAAACTAAGTGGCAGTCAGCTTCTCCGTTCACCAAGGATCAACCGCAATCTGCGTAAATCCTGTCCGCCCTCCTTCGAACAAGACAATCACTGGAACATCTCACACAGACTGGATTCAATTAAAGACACCTTTTTCTGGAAACGTGAGTCTGCAACCTAATTCCTCCTCTTCAAGTCAAAGACACTAATTTCCCACTGAGCCTGAACTAACATCTACAACTAACAAGTATCTTCCCCTTCACTTTCCAGTTCCGGTTGGACAGTGTTCAGAGCAGCACTGGACTCATCTCATCGCCATAAATAAACCTGTTAAACTTTTCACTGGTCTCTCTGTTTTTTCTTCTGCTTGTGGGTCAGAGCTCTAGATAAAATCATGACAGGTACATAGATAATTTAAAAATGTGTAATGTTATGCTTAAATGGATCTTTTCCATAACTGTTTACCTGTCCAATATCTCTGTTGGGCAGGTAACTAAAGGACCTTAAGGCTTCATATCCCAAACCAAGCTAAAAAACATTCAACATTGATTTTTACAAAGTACCAAATGAAATACTATGTAGCATTTTCACTTCAATTATTCATATTATTTTGATCATATAAATTCTTTGTTTTTTTTCCTCCCTTTCCTTCTTTTTTTGTCCTTTATTTCTTTTCTCTTTCACTTTGTTAATTTCTCAGTCTTTTGCCACTCCACCTGTGTTGGTTGACCTTTGACCTCCGTCTTCTCACCCTAATTGTGTGTGAGCTTTCTGGCTGATGCAGGAATATTGGTTTCACAGCCTTCCTTTTTTTTTTTCTTTATGCTGTGATGCACGGTCAGGTGATCTGGTAAAATAACCATTGTTCTTTGACTAAGAAACAAAGCAAATGTTGTGTTTTCACACTTTATCAGCTTTATCTGTTTGTTTTGGTTGGTGCCATGTTTTCTTTTCCTTTCAGAACAACAAACAAATGCAGCAAGTATGTTCTACATTTTTGTAAATGATAATAATGTGTTGCCCTCAGTGCAAAGTTTTATTCTTAGTAAACAAGGGAAAAACAAGTAAGGCCAATATTATCAGATGTTATTGTTGCCTTCTACATAAACTAAGCAAACCTCTCATCATGCTCCAGAAAAAAAGCAACAAGCTGTTTGTTATTTTACTATTTTCATTTTCCTCTTCTACTTTGCTGGAATACAGTAGGTCAAAATCTGAAGTTTGCTCACAATTAATTCTAGCAACTTTACTTATTTTACATGACAATGATAATTACAGCACACTAGAAAATGTAATAAGTTTTTACAGTCAAGCTATCCAAACAAATTTGAAATTATAATAACATATGGGTTCCATTTAAACAAAGCCTTATAAAAACAAAATGAGTTAAATGCAAATTCGAATGATAATTTCTTGATGAATTATTTATAGCATTATTAACCGGATAAAAGAGAGTGTTGTTTTTATTTTACCAATCGTTTTTTTTTTCCCACATCATCATATAGTACCTTCCTTCGTTAATAAAGCACTTTGAAATAAATAACCATGGTGTCAGGAATCCAGTGTGTGTGGTCTGTTTTTGTGTTTCCTTTCCTCCTCCACCAGGTGGTGCTCCGTCCTCATTGGGTCTCCCTGCACACCTGCAGCTCATTACCTCATTACCTGTAGAGTGTTCTTAAGCTGCTGACTGCCACTACCTCGAGGCCAGAGTGTTTGCCAATACAGGGTACTCTAGCCATGCTTAGTTTAGCAGAGTCTAACCTGAGTTTTGGTTTGCCAGTTTTGGATTCTCTAGCCAAGCTGAGTTTTTCTGATTCAAACTGAGTTTTTGTCAACCTGAGTCTTAACTTTGTTGTTTTTGTCTTTGCCTCTTGGCAGGAAGTCATCCTGCAAACTGGATTTGTTCGGTCCTTCTCTCTCTGGAGGGTTAACTGAGCTTCTACCTGAGCTGGGGTTCCAGACAGGAAGTTTGGACCCACTTTCCACAAGTTTGGATAATCTTTCTCCAAGTGGTCGTTTGAGCTTCTCACCAAGCAAAGGTTTCTTCAGCATAGGGCTGGGCGATATAGAAAAAAAGCTTATCGATAAAAAAAAATGCATATTGATCGATATCAATAATTATTGAAAAGATTTGAAACCATATTTTATGTGCAGCTCTGCCTGGACTTTTTATAATATTGCTTAATGATTTAATTTTAATAAAAAACACAAACACAGACTTCCAATTAAATCTTTATTTAACCAACTTTTTTAACCATAACAGAATTGTTTTAAAGAAAAATAACTTAATAGACCTGAGTTATGTTATGACAAAGAATAAACTAAAGTGACCAGAAAAGTGACCAAAATAAATATAACAAATAAATAAATGCCCCCCCACCGCCGCCGCCGCCCCCGTTTCCTGCTTTAACCTGAGTTATTACTTTGAAGTTTCTGGCCCCTCAGCATTTTTCTCTCAATTGTTAGAACTACGTGGGAAACTGCCCAGAACTGAATATATATATATATTTTCCGAAGATTCCTCGGAGGAGAGCCGCGGCGGGGCCTACACAGCTCGTACTCCTGCGGCTGTGAGCGGCTGAGATGATAAAAAAAAGTTGGTTTCGTTATCAGACTGGTTTCACTGGTTCCCGACACATTTTACCGATGACTGTGGTTTGTTTTTGGTCCGACTTGCCATGACTGGAATACTGCCAGACTGCCGAACTACAAAAACCTTTCTTTTAAACAATTTCCTCCGCCTCTCCTTGCAGCACAGCTTCATGTTCTCTGTGTTGTGGTTTGAGAGGGCGGCGCTTGGTGACGGCATGCCTGGGTCCGCGATTGTGATTGGTTGGGAGGAAGCAGTGACTAGCATAAACCTACATGCTAGGCTACAATGAGAAGGAAGGAAAACTGCGTTTGTTTTTTATCGAACTTTTATCGACCCTCTTTTTTTCTATTGCGCCACACGTCTATCGATCGATATATATCGTTATTGAATTATCGCCCAGCCCTACTTCAGCACTACAGCCCGTTCAAGTACTGTGGCAGTCAGCTTCTCCATTCACCAGGGAACAACCACAGTCTGAGTAACCCAGTCCACCCATCACCAAACAAGGCAATCTCTGGTACAATCCTCACAGTCTGGATTTTCATAAAGGACACCTTTGGGGTCAGACTTTAGATAAAATCATGACACATGGTCAACAAAGTGCTGCATGTAATTCAGCTGATGAAAAATATATTGCAAATAAACAGTTAAACATGTATTAATTCAAATATCTAAAATGGTAAATATATAGTCAGCTGATCAGGATCTGCAAATGACTAGTTATAATGACCTACGAATGGAGAAATGTGTGGGAAGAGATCCAGAGGAATTCCTTCCCAACATGGAAGGGATCCCTCTGGATCTCTGACCAATTAGGTTCCATGTTTATCAAAGGCAAGCAGAGTTGTTTTGGCTCGTTATATCAGATGCAAGCGTAAATTAGCATGTTAATCCAGGTCTAATGTTCACACTGTATGCTGATCGGAGCCATGCCAAGTCGCTTGCCGAGTTGTTGAACATGGGTCTACACGATTAGTCAAGTGCTCCCACAAAACAGAGTCACTCAATCAAACCTCATAGACAGCGTCACCTTGCTCTTGCGCCTTGAACCGTGGAGCAACTTCTTAGCATGTTTCCTTACATCCATTGCAATCGCTAGAATCCTGCAAGAATTCCAGCTACCAGTAGTTCTAATATAATATGCTAGCAATGAAGGGCTGGATTAACGAGAAAGGCACACTAACTTAATAACCCCAAAGAGAGGAAGGTAATTGGTTTATTTCCATAATAATACTATTTCCAGAATAATAATATTTCCATCTGAATTACTAGGAACCACATTAAGCACAGCCAGTAATATAAAACTAGATACTTAGCACCAGAGTTGCCTTCCATGCTGGTCGTAACTTTAGCTTCTGTCCTGAAGCATCAAAAACACAACATCTGTTAAAATGTAGGCTATGTTGTGAAAGCAGGTGTTTCTGCATGTTGGATGTATTTCCTTCCGAGGATGTAATTGCCACTTTGCAATGATTGCAAAGCTCCTTGTTGCCATCTTTCTCTTCTTTAGAATGAAGCCAAATTTTTGAACGCTTTGACCACTTTTGTCTTGCTTTTGTAGACTTATGCCTGGTCACGTCGTACTTGCTTACTGAATGCCATGTGCGTGACTTGCCTAAAAAACGTCACCTAAGTGGTGCTGCCCAGAGCTAGGCTCTGGTGCCGCCTGGAATCGTTAAGAGAACCGTTAAGCGAGCTGCAAAACGTTGGCATTCATCTGTACATCATACTGGACTGGACTAGCAACACTGAAGCTCTCTACAAGAAAGGTCAGAGCAGACTCTTCCTTCTGAGGAGACTGAGGTCTTGTGGTGTGCAGGGTGCAAATTATTTGTTATTGTACTTAAGTACACTTTTTAGGTATCTATACTTTACTCCATTACTTGTTTTTCGTCCTACTTCTGACTTCTACTCATTACATTTTCACACTAGTATTAGAACTTTCTATTCCTTACATTTTTAAAACAAACTCATTACTTGTTACTCTTGGCTTCGGTTTTATGCGCAGGTCATGGCTGTCATGTCATTAGCGGACCGCGGTCCGGACCCACCTGCTGGCTAATTCGGACCAAACCCGATTTAAAAAATTTATAAATTACCACATGTTGTCTGACAGCAGTGTCTAACGTCACTTGCGCCGCTTCTCCTGTTACCCCCGAAATCCCGCATCCTCCATCACCGCTCCACCCCAAAGCGCTCCAGACATCCTGCTGATAGCAAAGCCTCCAGCCTCCGCCGTTCCTCCCGTATCGCTGCGTTCCAACTTATCCTCGGAGCTGGAGGAAAGCATGCGCGATAAT
>NW_015151763.1:141220-143403 GCF_000732505.1 Cyprinodon variegatus
AGGAAATTGTCTTTAAATACCAAACTGAGATATTGCTGTTCTCTACTTCAAAAAAAACAATGTTTTAAATTTTTTTATTTAAAAATTAAATATATAACATGAAAAGTGTCGTTATCAACTGAACATGAGCCGAGTGTCGCTCACTACTCTCAGAGTGAACGTCACTCTAGTTCATTACTTCAAAACTGATCTGTTCAGTTCACTGTTCACTGAAAATATGACGCATTCAGTGAATCCCCTTCATTGAATGCATTCCTGCACAACACTATCTGTCAGTATAATTATATTGTAATCTTTAAAAATGCAAAATGGAAAAAAATATTTTTAGTTGCCTTTTGGGCCCCCTGGTTGCCCTTGGGCCCTAAGCTGCTGCTTGGTTCATTCATGATTTGGTTCAGTACTGGCCATGCGGCACCACAGCAGGTCCACCAATGAATGCTCTTCAACATAAAACGACTCATATGACAGCCTCTGCCTGACAAGGGTTCAAACCCCAGTTGTGACCATCCTGTGTAAAAACTTCCCTTAGTGTCTTGAAAAATTTATAATGATAATGAAGACGACCCCTGATTATGGGAAAAAATGAAAGGTCACAAATATCTAAAAAAACATTCCTGAGGAAAAGACAGAAGAAAGCTTTTTTTCTTGTGGAACTGAATTGTCTTTTTGTTTGGTATCCTTATGTTTCCTCGTTTTAGACACCAGTTTCTTTATGGTGATATTATGCTTTCTGCTGAAGTGATAAAAACAGTTCAACAAATCTCCATGACAACCAGCCTCTTCTTTGTTTCCATAAACTTCACTGAAACTTAACCCCAGCTTGGTTGTTTACATATTTAATGCCTAAGTATGTGTGTGTTGTTCTTTCGTAGTTACTACAAACCCAGTACCTCCTTCTTCTCTATCTGTTGACACACTTCGTACCTCTAAATTACCTGTGCATGGCAGTGAGAGCTTCTCCGTCTTCACAACACAAACCCAAAGCTGCCTCCCATACTCAGGGCCAGCTTGTTTACATACTTTGTGGCTCTAAGTACACGTGTATGTTTTCACAGCGCTTCCTTTCTTTAACTACAACAAAACAAGCGCTCTTCTCTTGAACATGACAGCTCATTCAAAAGCTAGTGGTGCCCTCTGAGGCAAGGAGGGAGGAGGAGATGATTCATAACGACCTGTCATTCTGTCAG
Source organism: Cyprinodon variegatus (assembly GCF_000732505.1). Lineage (NCBI taxonomy): Eukaryota > Metazoa > Chordata > Actinopteri > Cyprinodontiformes > Cyprinodontidae > Cyprinodon > Cyprinodon variegatus. The sequence continues at coordinate 142,408 of NW_015151763.1, forward strand.
CACACACACACACACAGAGGGAGAGAGTCTCCGCCTGAGGGGACAATAATGCTGCTGCTTTTAAGAGTCCAACCTCGATCATCTTACATTCTCTTGCTCTCCCTCTCTTTTTTCCTCTCCAGGTCATTTGTACTCTTCCCTTTTCCACTGCTCTCCTCCCCCATTAACAGCTAAAGTTACTCTTCCTCACTCCACACCTCAGCTCCCACACCTAGTCCTGGAGATCCTCCTCCCTCTTCCCTCAGAGCCAAAATATTGTAATGTTTTCAGGGCAGGTCAATACTTATGGATTTTCCAGAAAAAAATTGAGAATGACAGAAAACCTTTTTTTAATCCAACAATGATTGAGAAAAACATTCACAGATGTAAAAGTGAAACTTCTGATTTCTTTTAACCTAACTGCTCGTATTCCCTGAATGTCCGTAAATAAAACTGGAAGCAGGAGAAAAGGACTCACAGTATTGAGTTTCTTTAAGCCTGCTGTCTCCATGACTTTTCTAACTTTATCTCTGTTTTCTTGCGAATAATCCCCATAATTTTAAGATGATACTCTGTTAAACGCAGATGAAATCAGATTTGTTTTTAAAACTAAATGTTGTAAACATCAAATCTCTAATACTTTGTGTATTTTACACTTGTAGTGAATTAATGTAATAAATGTGTGCTTGCCACTACTGTGTCTTTCTGTTGCCACTGCTTTGTGTAGCAGACAGCTAAATGTCTGTGGACATGTTAACATTAAATACCAGTTCATAAGGTCAAATATTTTGCAAGGTAAAATTCTTCTAGTTTAGTGTCTGGAGGCCTTGGTCTTCGATGTTTCGAGGTTTGAATCTGGCCTGTGGTCCTTTCCTGCATGTCTCTCCCCGTCTCTCATACCCCCTTTCCTGTCAGCCTACTGTCCATTAAAACGAGCCACTAGTGCCGTTAAAAAAAAAAAGAAGTTGAACTAACAAATACTGCAGAAAGAGAGAAAAGATATAGAATGAAGCAGAA
>NW_015151763.1:143965-146509 GCF_000732505.1 Cyprinodon variegatus
TAGAAAATATTTGTGATTATTAAACTAATATAGGATTTAAATGACAAGTGCAGGGAAAAAGTAACGGCAAGGTTTTTGTGTTATTATCTGAGACCAATATAACCTTTTTTCAGATGTAGTGACTGACTAATCAGCTTCTTTTTCAAAGACTCTGGTCCAAAGACTATAACTTCTGTTTTGTGTCAATTCAGAAGCAGAAAGTTTAATCCAGGTTTTATGTCTGTAAGATATCCCTGTAGTCTAGGTAAAGGGTTAGTTTCATCAGGATTTCTGAAAAAAATAGCTGAACCTCATCAGTAAAACTATTAAAATCAACCCAGTGCTGTAAAACAACTCTACTAATCGGAGCATATTTAAAGTAAAGGCAACTGACCCAAACACTGATCCCTGTGGACTTCACAACTAACCCTGGAGCTGAAAATTTGTTACTGGCATGAACAAACTGAAATCTGTCAGCCAATTGAGATTTAAACCAGCCTAATTCTTTTTTCTTAATTCCTACAAAATTTTCAAGCCTTTGTAAAACAATATTATGATCAACTGGATCAAATGCGGGCTGTTCAGTGGAAAGAAGGTTCTGGGTTTGATTCCCGGTCCGGGGGTCTTTCTGCATGGAGTTTGCACGTTCTCCCTGAGCATGCGTGGGCTAGTTAGGTTAATTTATTTGTCTATTTGTCTCTGGCGACCTGTCCAGGGTGGACCCCGCCTCTCGCCCATTGACTGCTGGAGATAGGCACCAGCACCCCTCGTGACCCAACTTGGGACAAGCGTGTCAGATGATGGATGGATGGATCAAATGCAGCACTGAGATATAATAGGACAAGTACAGATACAAATCCATTATCTGAGACCATGAGAATATCATTAGTGAGTTTTACCAGAGCTGTTTCAGTGATATAATGAGCTCTAAAACCTGACAGAAAGTCCTTTATGTTCGCTTACTATTTTCTTAAGAAAAGAAGATTCGATATAGGGCTATAACTAATCAAGTAATTTGGATCCATAAAAAGTTATTTTCAGCCAAACTTAAAATACTGAGGTACATATCTCTATGATAGATATAGATTAATCAAACATAATATGGAAGTGGAAATCAGAGGAAATATTTTCTAAAATAAATTTGTTTGGAACTGGATCTAACTTGAAGGCATAGGTGAAGATAAAGAAATGTGTAACTCCTAAAGCTTCCTAAAGTCTAAACACAGTTAAGGTTGTTTAGTTATATCCAGTGCTGCCTCACTTTAAAGATATTAAACAATCATATTTAGAGGAGTGCTAATGATTTTATTCTTCAAAGATTCAATCTTATTTATAAAGAATCCTACAGAATAATTCCTGCTAAGAGCATAGCCTCACAAGAGATATGGCTTTCTGTGAGTTTTCAACTGAATTAAAAATATATTAAGGATTAATCTTATTCTCCTCTATTAATGGAGAGAAATCTGTTGCTCTTGTTTGACAAAGGGTCCTTTCATAAAGTAGGAGGCAATTTCCAGATTAAGTAGGATTTCTGTAGACGTGCAGAGTTCCATCTTCTCTCTAGATTCATAGCAATATGCTTGAAAGTATGCAGGCGTAATTAAATTGAAGGAGCCACACTCCTAATAATTGGGTTTTCTTTATCAAAAGGGCTATAAAGTGGTTGCACTGTTACAGAAGTAAAAGTAAAATAAATAAATAAATAATTTTTAAATAAAAATAATTTGATCTGAAAACAATCAATGAATAAATGGAGGCAAGAACTGCAACGTATGATGAAAATGCTTTTCCATAAACCAACACGACACATTTTGCAAAATCTTCTTTTACAACACATGACACTTTCAATGTACATCTCTAGACCATGTCTACCATCTCTTCATTTTACTCTCCCTCTCTCTTGTAAAAAGGCATAAAAAGGATAGAAATGTTAATGCAAAACTCAAACATTCCACATTTTGTGTAATAACGAAGTAAAAGAGTTGCTATTGAGTGAACTAAATGCAAAGTCTTACCATTTTGCAGAACTTTCTGTCCATTTTCTGCCAGATGTTGTTTCAAAAATAGCTTGATCTGACATAAAGCTCACTGACTGTTCTTCATCCAACAAATTAAACCAAAGTCCGCGGAATAGCAACATGCCAGCTGCAGGTGCACTGACCAATAGCTTTGTCATCAATGAATAAAAATGTAATTTATAATTGTAGTGTTACATAATATGGCAAAAGTATGATAAATTATACAACTGTTTCTAAGTAAGAACTAATGTGGTCATTAAATGAAAAACTAGGTTATGAAAACAGCTGACTGATTGAACCAGACTCTTACACCAGGTCTGGAGAGCTCCTAAAATCAATCTGTACCTGAAAGAAGATTAGAAATGGGAAAAAAGGGTGAATTCAACATTTTATTGTTTTAAAAGTTTTTAAAAAGGAATTTATTTACACAAATGCCTCTTGCATGAGAGCCAGGTATTCAGAAGTTTAAGATCCATGGGCAGAGATGGGAAGTAACGAAGTACAAATACTTCGTTACTGTACTCAAGTAGATTTTTCTGATATTTTT
>NW_015151763.1:147138-148232 GCF_000732505.1 Cyprinodon variegatus
AACACAAGTATCTGTACTTTTACTCAAGTACGGAAAGTGAGTACTTTAGCCATCTCTTTCCATGGGACAGCAGCCAACCTCCCTGGATATGGCCACAGGAAGATAATCGTTTCCACATCAAAGAGCCAGACAATATGAGAGATAACAAAAGAGTCCCAATAAACTTCTAAAGAGATTAAAGGTGAGCTTCAAGCTCAAGGAACATTGGTGTCAAGTCAGACAAATAGAAGATGGCCAAAGAGGACACCCTTGTAGAAAATAAATCACAAAAAAAGCCAAACTGGAATTTGCCAAACTACATGTTGAGGAGCCACAAAGCTTCCTGGAGACAGTCCTATCAACAAATTAGACCAAAGAAAAGCTCTTTGCACATCAGTTCACTAATGAAAACATGAAGCATATCAAGAAAAGAACACTGCCATGACTGTGAAACACGGAGGAGGCTCTGTTATGTTCTGGGGCTGCTTTGCTTCATCTGGCACAGGATGTCTTAAATCCCTGAAGGTTACGAAGAAATTTCAAGAATATCAAGGAAGTCTTGAGAGAAATGTGCCGTCCAGTGTCAGAAAGCTTGGTCTCATTCGCAGGTCATCACTCTCACAACAGGATAATGATCCAAATTAGACAGCTAGAAATACCCAAGAATGGCTTTGAGGGAAGCACCTGACTATTCTAAGTGACCTTCTATGAGCCCTGACCTATAACCTATTAACAGCCTGTGGAAAAAGCTAAAACAGGCTGTCTGGAAAAAGCCAGCTTCAAACCTGAGACAATTGGCTAAGTGCACAGTATGGCGGCCACTACCTTCCAGTTACAGGATGCGGTATGGGATTTCCCTTTAATAAATGTAAAAATGGCCTGCCATAGCCCGCTTCAAATAAACGTATGCCTTAACACGAGCAACAAACTTCTCCTTCATCACCTTCCTCTCTCATTTAATTTTTTTCATTTCTGCATTAAAATCTCTAATTCCACCAGGGTGAAATACACACTTCCTGTTGTCATGGTGACTCGTCAAATCGGCGCTCCACTGATAATGGCTTTTGATACTTGTTGCGCAAGTATCAAAAGTCTCAGCATGATCTGGAAAAACT
>NW_015151763.1:149742-161747 GCF_000732505.1 Cyprinodon variegatus
TGACCTGAGATGACATGATGTGAATTGGAGCTATAGAAATAAACTGAATAGAATTGAATTGAACTCGTCCTTCACTGTCAACAATGTCAAAACTCTTTTCTGGAGTTTTCTGGAGAAAATAAGTTAATTTTCTCATTTCATTATTACTAAAGATAATAAAGACCGTTTTCTCGTCAGAATGAAATGATTGGTGCGTGTTAAAACTGATCCACCCTTCAATACCACAACAGTGGGAGAGGATTCATAAGTCATGGCAGCTTATGTGTGATTGTGTAAATAATCCTGTTTAACATTTAGGTAACGAGATGATGCTGTTGGCTTGATGATTTGCCTTTAATTTGATAATTAGACCTACGCCTCCAGCACCTTTGCACCAGGTGTTTTCCGAACTGTCCCGGTGTTACGCCTGTAACAGGTAAAAGATGCATTAACCCCCAAAATGGATCCAGATTAAAGATTTTCATTAAAAAACAATCAGATGTGTTTCTAATGTGTTCCATGCAATCCAATCATCCATCACAACCTGACAATCAGTGAAAAGAAAAAGGAAACTGAAAAACTATTTGCGCACATGTGGTACCGCGTCTGCACAACTACGGGCCCCGCAGGCATGGATGGACTGGGAATCCAGGGCCAGCCTCATTCATTACTCATACAGGTTAATCATCTCGTTATCTCAAGAAATCCATTACTGTTTTCTCATGATAACGAGAAAATTATCTCGAGAAAACAATTAATGGTTTAACCATTTCCAGAACTGTCATTGAATGTCTACAATAACATATAGAGGTACTGCAAACAGAATCAATAATGTCAGGGCAGTTTGTGTATCATTACCTTACATTTACAGTGAGAATAAAAGTTCTCCAGTTCTTCAACCACTCTTACAGGATAAAAAAATGCTATCTTTATAGTAAACTTTTTTTTAAAGAAATCCGGATCTCCTGCTTTCTGAAGAGTCATACCTCAGGAGAGTTCACTTCCGTTGTCCTTGATTAGGTTTTGTTCCCATCTTTTTCACTGCTCCTCACAACGGAACAAAGCAGACAAAACTCACACTCACTCAGTGAGAAGACTGAAGCAGCAGGAAAGAAGATATTTACAGCGGGGGGGGGCAAGGGGCACTTTTTTGCCTGTAGGTCAAAGGTCAGGGGCCCTTAAACCAACACTTGGCCCTCCAAAGCTCAAAGCAATTACCTCTCATGTGGAGAATAGGTTCAGTTCACCAACAGCTCCAATTAATGGTGCTGGACATGGCTGAAAGAGAGAGGCCACAGACACAATCACAGACACTTATTGAGGGGCCCCGGACCCTTCACTCACTTTCTCACCTAAATGGAGAGAGAAAGAGACAGAAAGAGATAATACGAAAGAAGAAGAATTAAAAGTGCAAATTAACTCTTTTTTTTTTTGGTTTTCTTTTTTCTTCATGTTGGGGCAAGACGTATTTTCAGTGGGATAATGAGCCTGTCTTTACTTGGCAGATCAACCACATAATACACACATTCATGCCACATCACACACTTGTCTCACCTTTGCTGCACTGGCCACCAGTAATTGGCTGTTTCACATGCAAACGGATGTTGATGGCTGCTTGTTTTAACACAGGATTCTGCTGCAGCTCAGGATGCTGCTACTTTGGGTCAAAAAGCAAAATATTTACCCAATTATCAGTAATATAAGGAAATCCTCTCTGTTAGTTATTGGTTGGCCTGTATGCTCTCAATAATGTTTATATATATATAAAAAGCTGGTGATAAACCTTACAACAGTTGACATCTGAGTCGTGGATTAAATCTAACGATCAGCAACTATAATCAGCTGCACAGAGCATTTTGGACATCAATAGTAATAGTTGTACTCCTGTTGAGTAACTGAAGAAAAACACCTGTTTCTGTTCTGCTCTCAGTTTAAGCCCAGCAGCTTTCAGCTCCACTTGTTGAAAACCTGCTTCAGTAAACCTGTTAACCCAATTCCTCAGTGCCGCTATATGTCAACCATGCGTTTCAGAGCATGATGCTCAAAGCCTTTTCTGACTAAACTCACTCTTTATGCCTCTGTTTAAACCAACCGGTGTCCTGCTTCTGGCCTTTCATCAGTTTGAAGAGTATAAAAAAATGTGAGTCTGCCTAAGAAAGACACAACCTCTTTCTCAAATAACTTAGTGACATCAATGTAAACAAAAGAGTGAAGGAACAGGGGATTTATCTGATGCTTATATGGAAGAAAGTTACCAAACTTCAGCTTTTATTAAACAACCTGATGTTATCCTTATAGACTTGGACCGGTCTCTCAGTGATTAACCCACGGTTCTCTTACAGTACATACCTATGGCTGAGGTTTTACAGCCTGTATGTTCTCTGACTCAAAGCTAAACTGTTTATCTGACTTTCTCTCTTAGATCAAGCCACAAACGAGAAGCTTTTTGAATTTTTTATTTTCTTTTAGAGACAGAGTACTCCTGGATCACTTTGTGCCTGTGCTTGTGTGTACACTGATTAAAGTCTCAGTCTGCAGTTGCAGCCAGCCGTCCATGCCGAGTCTGGTTATGCTTCTTCCTGTTCAAGGAAGTTTTTCCTCTCCACTGTCACTACATCTATGTGTGGTTTGAGGGATCACTGAAGAGACAGCAACACCATACAAGTCCAAAGTGACTGCATCCTGATCCAGGAGGACATTTTTTAAAGTCTTAATGGATGCAATAAGCTGGGTTTCTTTAATAAGAAACTTTTAGCCAATCGGTCGGGAAGATTTCAATGAACTGACTTTGTAAAATGCCATCTGATAATGTGATGTGATTTGGTATATTAATAGTCTGAGCTTTTGCTTTATGTTCGCTTTTTATTAAAACAGTCAGTTCAGCTCCACTATTGCTTAGCAATAAGGCCTGTTGAGTGTTAGAAATAAAACAGAAACAAGCAAAGGAAGAAACTAAATAAAAGTCATTTGTTTTTTATTTATTTTTTTTACATCAAGTCCAGAACAATGAGTTTATTATTTATGTATTGAATCAGAAGTCGGACTCTAATTATTAAACTGTTATTTTGTGTAACTAATTTTTTAAAGGCTGTTGTAGGTTTTCATAGCTGTGAGCAGGAAGGATCTTCAGTAGCGATCTGGAAAGAAAGAAAGAATGGTCAGAGGTATAAAAAGGGAGAGGGGATGATAATTTAGAGGTAGAAAAGAGAGAATAAACGAGAGGAAAAAAACGCACAGACCCAAGAGTATCCCAGTACATGCAATAAATACATGTTTACAAAACCTATGAAGATCCCAAAATGTTATTCAAAGCTCTTCATAGTTGGAGCTGCAGCTTACATTTAAACTGCACAAGCATCTGGATCCAAACGCCTGTAGTGTGTGTGTGTGTGTGTGTGTGTGTGTGTGTGTGTGTGTGTGTGTGTGTGTGTGTAGGAGTGCTCTTGTGTATAATAGATTTACAAGGCTCCTTCGGCAGTATTTATTGGCTTTAGACTAATCAACAAATCAGACTCAATTATTTTTGCTACTCCTTCTACTTGCACAGAATTTCGGTTATGTAACAATTAAAAAAACTAGAGGGATTTTATTCATTTTTTTTCTAACAGTACCACATGAATCAAACCAATGATCACAATTCTAGGCATTAACTAACCAACTTATTGGGAAGGAGATCATATGTTCAATAAACCTTATTTGATTTTTTTTTGTTCAGTTGAAGTCATTAATGTATTGAGATAAACATGGTTTGCAAACAGGAAGCAATAAACAAATTTCATCTGCACCTTTCTACAAGTGGAGGTTCAATTAACCTGGGTTAGCTGGAGCGAGCTAAGGTTACAGGGATTTTTTTTACATCAAAGCTTTTGCTGGTGTTAGAAAGGTCTAGTCAAAGTCCAGACCTAAATCCAAATGTTAATCAAAGGCAGGTCTTGAAAACGAAAATTCAAAATTACTCTCTATGCAATCTGGCTGAGATTAAGCCGTTTCTTAAAGGAGAAGTCTGTTCATATTCACGGTACAAACTTCTGAAACTACTTTAAATCTGAAATGATTCCATCCTGTTCAATAAATGATCAGTGTTTTTAATTCAGAGTAATTTTCATGTGAATGTGCTTTACTGGAGGCATCCATGTTTGTCAAAGAACACTACTGCCACCTACTGGTTAGTGACATTGTCACGGTGCGGTATCGGCTGTTGATCAAGTCCCAGTGCTGTATCTGGTGTTTGTCACAACGCGCTATTATCCAAGTCATCTTGAAAACATTCTTCTTCCAAATGTTGGCTACATATTACGGGTTTTTTCTCTGGCCAGAAGTTCGATGGCAAATCCTCCCTCTTCAAGTTGGCGATCCAACGACCAACCCGTCCGTGGAGGATCAGGAATCAGAAAGGTGGAATAACTCTTTTTTTCACTTTTACCCGATGTATTCCAGCATCCAGCTGCCATGCACGTGGGCATTGTCAGTTTCACTATAGCTCTGGTGAATTTCAATGGTGAAGTCCTCTGGAAATCTTCAATAATTGTTGTTGATTGCAGATGTGTCTAGTAGTTCCCATTGATTTAGCTTGGAAAGCGGGGAGAATGGCGCTAGGCTTACCGCACCGTGACGTCACTGCTGGAAGATGGCAGGAGGGAGGGGTTACTATATTTGGGCAAAAATGGCCGCTCCCAGACTCAGTGATTGGGGGGGGGGGGTCAGTTCTTTTGCGCCCTTTCGTCATAACATCTATGGGAGATTTGATAAATGGGGTAGGTCGAATCCAGAATAACACTTATTGTTTTGAGAGCAGGCTGCACAGGAATTTCCTTAAACCTTAAGTCTTTTTCTTGGTGGCTCTTTCCTGGGGAAATTCAATATTCCAAATGTGTTGGGCTTTTCCGCCTTTTCTCACCTTTGAGATCAACCACCTCAGCCAGCCTGTGTTCAGTCGCACCATGCGTACTGCTCAGCTCCCGCTAGCAGCCTTTGTGAGGGCATCCGCTGCCGGCAGCCTGATCAATGTTCAAATTGCCGCCGCCATCCTCTGTAATTGTAGATACATCAAGTATTCTCCAAATCCAAACAGGAGAAATCAAAGTATCATAAAACCAAAAATCCTTACATCTCTGACCAGATCCATTTTTTTGAGTTTGGGTGGTATGAAGAGAGAGCTCAGAAAAGACAAGACACAGCAAAGCAGGGAGAGAGCAGGGAGGTGCAGGACAGCAGGAAAATGCTTGCCTCCTTCAAGAGTCAGAACAAAAAAAAAAACGATAATTAAATATTGAGGATATGAAGCAATTCTTGAAAGACTAAGGAACAACTGTATTAGCAGACCAACACATTTGGGTTCATGGCCCTCATAACAGTCACTCAAAGTACAAAGCTAAAAGTGGTAAAGAGTATTGACAGGGGTTTCCTCAATACAAATAAACATCACAGTTGAGACCCGTTCATCCGTTTCAATTTGCATGTTTTCTAAACAAAAACAAGACTTTGTTGGGCTGCTGGATAAAACCTGGAACTCAACGCTATTCCAGACATTTTGAATTAAAAAAGCTTCCTGAATGGGAAGCAAAACTTTTTTTACTTTTTTGGAATCACAGTTGAGACATTATCTTTGTAAATAAAATTAAGAATAATCAATTTATTTGTATTAGTCTTTTTGGCAGACAAAACAATGAAATGAAGAAAATGATAGAGATACATCGGTCATCTGTCCCTTTTCTAATATATTAAGGAAACAACAACACACAAACCAAAATTAAAAGGAAACTAACAACAACAATAAAATAAAAAATAAAACTAATCCAAAGACATACAAAGTTCCTATGTTATATCATATATCAAACCTTGACCTCTGAGCAAATACTATTTATACAGGAGTATCACATATTTCACATTAATCCAGTCATGTATTCTATATAATTTAAAAATAGCCCTAAACCTGACTGAGAATGATCAATTATTGTCTTTTCCCTTCACAACTACATTTTGTAAGTAGTTGTAAATGGAATAATAAAATCAGATATGAATAACTGCCCAATAGTAATTATGGGGGTGTGGCAGCCTAATGGTTAGAGCATAGGGCTTGGAATCCTGAGGTTGTGAGTTTGAAACCCACTCCCGCAGAGCAATAGACCCATAACCTCACACTGCTACCTGGGCGCCGCACAATGGCAGCCCACTGCTCTCCGAGGGGAAGGGTTAAATGCAGAGATTGAATTTCGCTGCGCTGTACTTGTAACAGTGGAATAATAATAAAACTGTGAAAAAAAAGAAAAAATGCACATGAACACCTTTGTAAAACCCTATAAGTTCAGTTTAAAAGAACTGTCTATAATTTGTTACTCTGATGTTTAGTACCTCAGGAAGGTCTTGTTTTTCTAAATTCTTCTCACAGTTGCAAGTGTCCCACCTCCCTTCCAGGAAACAGATTGTTCTGAATATTTGGTGATAGACTCTAATCACCAAATATAAATGAGACCCAGTTGTCTGCCTGTAATCACTCCTTTTCAAATATGGTTCTAATTGTTGGCCGTGTATAGTTTGGAGAGCAGTTGACCTGCTGTTGATCCCAGTGAGCCTTGAGTGTTTAGAGTCAAACTTCAGCTCTGTTTGATCTATCAGCCCAAGTGTTTAGTACCAAACCTTCACCAATTTACCCAGCACATACAACGGATCACACACCAGGGACACAGTGTCTCTGTGTGTTTTGACCATACTCTTTTTCTCCGTTAACAGCCAATCTGTCAGCTCATTAGAGGAACATACATTAGCTTCAGTCTGACCCTCCTCCCCCACTTTTTCCCCTACAGAGGTGCTTCTCTGAGTCATGGCTCAAACTCCCTATATCTGAATCCATCATTTTAGACCAAATATGTCTGAACCCAATTTCAAGCACGACTGAATAATAATATTCAGAAATAACTGAAGGGTCAGTGTGTTTAATGTTGTATAACTGCTACATATTTTCACAGGCTTAAGAGTAACTTTAATGATATCTGTTTCATTACAGTAACTTTAGAGAGGAGACATTACAACGCTTTAGTGGTTCTGCCATCCAGCTGCCATGTACGTGGGCATTGTCAGTTTCACTATAGCTCTGGTGAATTTCAATGGTGAAGTCCTCTGGAAATCTTCAATAATTGTTGTTGATTGCAGATGTGTCTAGTAGTTCCCATTGATTTAGCTTGGAAAGCGGGGAGAATGGCGCTAGGCTTACCGCACCGTGACGTCACTGCTGGAAGATGGCAGGAGGGAGGGGCTACTATATTTGGACAAAGATGGCCGCTTCCAGACTCAGTGCTTGCGACAAAAATGTATATTTTTATTTTTTACTGATTAACGCTAAATTAATTAAATCACCGCAAACATATTAGTTATAAACAGAGATGGGAAGTAACAAAGTACAAATACTTCGTTACTGTACTCAAGTAGATTTTTCTGATATTTTTACTTTACTTTACTACTTATTTTTATGGCGACTTTTTACTTCTACTCCTTACATTTTTACACAAATATCTGTACTTTCTACTCCTTACATTTTCAAAAATTGTCTCGTTACTTTAGTTTTGAATCATTTCAATGGAGTTACCGTTATTATTTTTCACGTCATCAATACCAAATTCAATCTAATTGGATGGGAATCTACGTTGCATTTGACGCACCACTACAAGATGAATCGACAGATTCGGCGGTATTCATTGGCGGCAAATCATTGCAGCTTGGTGGCGGTGGCGTTAGCATAGTAGCATGGACGACGAGATGATTGAAAATGAACACAACGGAGATCTAGTCCTATTGGCAGACATCCATTTAAAATGTAGGCAACGGCATGAAAAAAGTGGTTTCTACTTTTACTTTTATACTTTAAGTAAATTTACAAGCCTGTACTTTGTTACTTTTACTTGAGTAAAGAAGTTTAATCAGTACTTCCACTTTTACCAGAGTATTTTTTAACACAAGTATCTGTACTTTTACTCAAGTACGGAAAGTGAGTACTTTTACCATCTCTGGTTATAAATAATGATCCATTAAGCATTCCTTGCTGACCGCGATTTTCCTTTAAAAGGTGTCTCATAATTATACATTATATTTAACTTTACTTCAGAGCTTCATTTGTATTCACTGATATATTATACAGATATTTAAGGTTTCATTTTTGCGCACCTTGGGTGATTTTGTGCAGTCTCTTTATGATTTTATATGAGCAAGTGCAAACTTCACTGAAGGTCTTACAATCTTACAGTCTGTGGTTTGGCTTGACAGCCACACCTGCTCATGCTGGCAGTTGATCTGGATTTCCTCTTCCTATACTATCACATTCAGTAGAATGACTGATTGCAAACTCTACTGTGACTTCTGTAAATCCCTTGCCAGAGTCATAAACTTTTCCAGTCATCTTTCTGAAGGCCTCAGCCAGACCCACATGTCTCCATGTTTTCTGCTCTCACCTTGTCAGCCAGAAGAAACCCAATGAGCTGATTTTGGGGAATAAATGTAGGCCATAATGTTCTTACAGTGTTTACTAATCATTTATCTCTGCTGTGTCTTTCTTTTGCTGCTAAAAAGCATTTAATGGGCTTCCTTGACGTTAGTGTGCAGACCATGCTTTAACGTTAGCCACATTGACCAACAATTCTTAACTTCATCAATGTGTGGAAGTCAGGATATCATCTTAAAATTGATTAAAAGTTATATAAAAGGAAAAGTGTCAATTGCAATGTTATGTTGTATTTTCAGCTCATACTGGAAGCTATCAAACAAGATTAAGTTTTGTTCACATTAAAATGTAACCGATTTTATCTAAAAGTATTTGCAGATTTATTGACTCAATTGCTTTTCTTTATTAATTCAAAATAATGGGATACACGAGTTTAACAGACTTAGTTTGCACAACTCAACAGAGTAGACTTAACATTATAAGATCTTTTTGAGGACCCAGCCTTCGGAGCAGATCTGCTTCCAGGGAGGATCCTGTTTGGATTTCAGAAAGCTCCTCAGATTTCATGAATGCATTGATAACATAGACTTGTTAAAGTGAAATGTTTTAGTTTGTGTTATGATAACATGTCAAAATAGTTTACCTTAAATACACAGTAACACTCTATAAATGCCTTTAATTGTGACAGTGATAACTGGCCACACCCATTACCAAAGGATAAGCCAATGAGGTCACAATGATCTGTAAAGTGTCCAAAACTTTGAATACTTAAATTGTGTCTGGACTCAACTTCAGTATTTTTGGTTACCAATATCTCAGGCATGTTCCGCTGAAGCTCCCGTTCTTTTGCCCTGGTTGTAAAATGGGCCCTTTTTGCTAGAGCCTAATTTCTCCTTTACTTATCAAAAACATTTATTTTTTATAAGTAAAGTTGTATACATTTTATTTTGACCCAAAAATTTACAAAAAGCAAATGCTATGCTCATAAAATAGGTCAAATCAGCTAATCAGACAATTACAAAAATAAAGGGGCAACCAAGCAATAAAACAACAAAAGAAAAAAACTCTGCAGTTGCATTTGTTAAATTGAACTACAGCGAAGTAGAACATCCCAAGATATTCAAATTTAAAAACAAATTGTAAGGTGAACCAAAAAAAAAGCAACATAAACTGAAGAAATTAGACATTTACCCCCTTTAGGACTCCACCCTGGAGCCAAGCCTGGAGGTGGGGTTGATCTGCTAGTGCGTGGTGGTGGTAGGATTCTTCCTTTCACAACCCGGTCGCACCCAGCCCAACTCAATGACACAAGGCCACCCCTCCTGTTGGCCCACCACCAGCGGTTGGAACCATGAGGGTCCATACAAAGAGGATTGGGCAGCAGTTAGAGGTGGCCCCATCCTCTTCGGGCCACCGGATCAACAGGTGCTTAAACTGGCTCCAGGGATGCGTAATGTCACCTCACTATGGGCTATGAGCTTCTCTCCACACATAGCCTGGGGCACTGGAACCTACATCCTTGAGAGAGGCTATACTCTCTTCTACTGTGGAGTTGCCCTCAGTGAGAGGTGGAGCACAGGGGAGGGTCTGTTCATTTCCCCTTTGCCGTCTCGTGTTGGAGTTAACCCTGGTACATTCCTTCCCCTTCGGGTACACGGGAAATCTCTTGTTGGAAGGCAGCCCATCTGGGGATTCGTTACTTCTGTTGGGGGACTTCAACACCCATGTGGTTAATGACAGTGACATTTCGAGGGCTTGTTTGGGAGGAACAGACCCCCTATCTCTGAACCCTAGACTTCGGTAAAAGTCATGGGTTTTCCATAATGAACACCATGTTCATGCAAAAGCATGTCCCTCTGTGCAGTTGGCACCAGAACCACCTAGGCCTAGGCAACCTAGAACTCGGTTTTGGACTCCATGGTCTTCTGACCTTCATCCAAGCCCTGTGTGGGGGCTCTTGGAGGCTTGGAGCGCCTGCTGAGGGCTCTTGGAGGCTTGGAGCGCCCGCTGAGGGCTCTAAGAGGCTTGGAGCGCCCGCCGAGGGGAACTTGGAGGCTCAGGTTCTGGCCCACCGAGGGGAACTTGGAGGCTCGGGTTCTGGCCCGCCGTGGGGAACTTGGAGGCTCGGGTTCTGGCCCGCCGTGGGGAACTTGGAGGCTCGGGTTCCGGCCCGCCGACGGGACTTGGAGGCTCGGGTTCCGGCCCACCGAGGGGACTTGGAGGCTCGGGTTCCGGCCCGCCGAGGGGACTTGGAGGCACGGGGTTCTGGCCCGCTGAGGGGACTTGGCTCACGTGCTGGTCCGCCAATGGGTCCTGGTTCAGGGGTCTCTGGATTGTCAAGGGCGAGCTCAGGTGTCTCAAAGGCTAACCTAAGAGGCCTGCTTAAGACCTCAGGTGCTAGGCCAACTGACCTGCTAATGGCCTCAAGCACTAGGCCAACTGACCTGCTAATGGCCTCTGGCGCTAAGCTAACTGGCCTGCCTATGGCCTCAGGGGCTAGACTAAATGGCCAGCAAATGGGTTCTGACTCGGGATCTGGCTGGCTAAAGGGCTCTGACTCGGGATCTGGCGCAAGGCTAACTAGTCCACTAACAACCTGTGGCGCCCGGCGGCGGCGTCTCTGGACGCGTGCCGGGCCCTTTTCGTGAATCTCCCCAGCTAGGGAAATTGGTCTACTACTGGGCTCAAAAGAAAGGGAAACTGGTGCACTAACGGACTCTGGAGCTAAAGAAACTGGGTCGCTAATGGGTTCTGGAGCTAAGGAAACAGGGCGACTAAGGGGCTGTAAACCAGGATCTGGCTGGCGAGGAGCTGATGGTGGAAGGGAAAGGAATAGGTCCTCCCTATCCCCATAATAGAAGTCCCAGAGATCTGAATCTTGAAGTTGGGGAGCTGTGACTGCAGGGTGTGTGGTTTTAAGTCTCCTCAGAGAAGGGGCTAACTGTTGGTCATGGAGGTGACGAAAAAGGCTACCGGAGGAACTGACCTTGTTGTCAGGGGATCTGAGGCTTCAGACTAGCTCACCGGCTAGGCCCAAAGCCTGGAGAGAAAAGCGAACAGCTTCTGTTAGGTCGGTTACTAGGCGATTCAAATCAGACTGCTGTTTGACCAGCTCAACCAGGGTGTTGTCATTTCTGATCAAAGCAGCTTGTTGCAGGTTAATGGTTCTCTGAATGGCTTCTGCGGGGTCAACGGTTTGGCCAGAGTGTTCTGTCATGATTATATTAAAGGTCTGACCCCAAGATGCATAAGACCAAACAGAGAGAAATGGGAAAAGTTTAAACAGGTTTATTAGGAAAAATGTGATGAAACCAGTGCTGTTCAGAGTAGAAGAGAATGAGTCCAGTGTTGCTCTGAACACTGCTCACCGGGAACTGGAAGGTGAGGGGAAGACACTGCGGTTAGTTCAGGCTCAGTGGGAAATTTGAATCTTAGGTTTTGAATTGGAGGAAAAGGTTGCAGACTCACTTCTCCAGGGAAAGGTGTCCTTTATGGTATCCAGACTGAGAGGATTGTACCAGAGATTGTCTTGTTTGGTGATGGGTGGACTGGGTTACTCAGACTGCGGTTGTTCCCTGGTGAATGGAGAAGCTGA
>NW_015151763.1:163128-170699 GCF_000732505.1 Cyprinodon variegatus
GTGAGAATATCATACCCCTCCCTCCCTTAAAACACTGCAGCTATATCCCATTTCTGCAGTCAGAGATAGAGGAGCAACTCTCCTCTGTTTCCAAACTGAACATGAGCCACACGTGAAAAGCTTTCACTGATCCTTGAATTAAGATGCTGGAGGTGAACGTAATATTTTGCACCAGGTCCTGAGATTATTGGATGTGAGTGTTTTGTGTAAATGTGCATCCGCGTTTTTTTGGTTTTGTTTGTTCCTCTTCACAGAGACGGTGTTTTGAGTAGGGGCACTAAGATGGGAAAGCGTGATTTAGCCTGTGTATTTTATTTCATTTTTTGTCAGGTTGGGGTCTAAACTGCTCCCTGGAGGGGTCTTTGGCTCTTCACAACCATTGAGCATTTTTCCTTTGGATAAACTTTACATGCACAAGTGCACTCTCACAAACAACTACAGGTGCTTGGTTCCAGGTACTCAGAGATTCACTTCCATACAGAAAGCCCATATTCTGATCTTCAGCTACCACAGTATACATGTCACATTAAATAATACTACTTATATTTCAGTTTATTTCTGTTAGGCTGAAGGGACAAAAGTTGGAGAAATACTGATTCTCTTGGCGTTTAAAAAAACAACACAAAACAGCCTAAGAAGACCACATCAATGTATTTACTTTACAAATTTGTAAAAAAAAAAAAAAAAAAAGCAACCGATTTAACTGAATCTTACAAAGTTAAAATGATTACATGAGCTGTTTTCACCGAGAAATGATCAGGAGCGCCTTTCGCTCAAGACCGGTTCAGCCTCGGAGTTAGAACCCACCCTTTCCGGTTGAATTCCTGAAATGATCATTTCTTTTGGGACTTGTAAAAGTGTTTCGAATGTTTTTTATTTATTTTTTTCTTAAAATGCTATTTGTTTTGAATTTTAAAATATGTTTTGTTCATTTTTATATATTTTTTTATTTAAACTTGTTTTCTGAAATGATAATTTGTTTTGGAACTTGTAAAAGTTTTTTAGATTTTGTAATGTTGGTTTGCACCCCCCAGCCACCGTACTAGACAGCCCAACTCCACCCCCACCTCTGCCTCTTCCCATCCCAAATGCAATTATTACAGACTGTAATACAACTACTACTACTGACCCTGGCCTGTTGGCCCAAATACTGCTTTACTAATACACAAAAAATATTGCCTTGTATTTTTATATTTTGACCATTATCATTATTGTTGTAGTATTATCATTATCATGCACAATCTACACTTTTAAGAAAACATAGTTCAGAAGATGATATCGAAATATACATTCAAGTTTAGTTCCATGTCAACAAATGCATCAGTGTCACTAATCTGAATGATTGTTGCTCTGCTATCTCTATGATGACACAGCAGAGAAATATAAAATTATATAAAATAATAAAATGATACATATTAAACTTTACGAGCACAAGTGTTTGTTTTTTTAACCCTCTTTCAGCAGAGGTAAATGCATTGGGCGTTAACAGGGCTTTCAATAATTAAATGGTTGAAAGAAAGAGAATAAGATTATCCAGTCTAGACAAATATTGGAAATAGAGATTCCTTCTAAGGAATGACAGCTTAGATGTTTTTATCACAAAGTTTCATTTGAGCAACATACTCTCCCTTAGGGGAAACATGAGTTTCCTTCTGTTTTGCTTTTTTTATTCTCTTGCTCACATTTACGATGCAGTTTGGAGGTCGTGTTGCGAATAGGGGCCTATATCAATAAACTAAATCAAATTCAAAATCTAATAACAGACCATAAGAAAAGGCATCTGGCATTAAAACCTGAACTGTAATGTCTTACTGTGGTGGCCCCTAAATATGGAAGCAGCTGTTTGACACACAAAAAAGAAACTATTTAAATATCTATCTAAGATTTTAATGATAGATAAATGTGTGTAATGCACAAAAGTCTATACAAAGGAAAACAGTTTTGATTATTTTTCAAACGTCTGCTGGGATAGGCCTGCCTCTTTATGGAGCACTGATCAGTTTATCTCTGCATCCCAGACCAGTCGGGAAGACAATAACTTCACAGAATGAATAATGAATCTTGGATCTCTTAGGATTAAAGTGGGGATAAGCAACCTGTAGATTTAAAGAAAACACAGAAATGTCATAACTATCATTCATTTTTTTCTTTAGATGATATAAGACCCTGAAAATCTCAAAATAAACTCCTCCTCATAAGGTGCATATATTTCCAGCAGTTGTTTCACACACAGTTTATGGTTGTGTAAAATCCTGGATTTATATGGAAATCCCAACGATATTCATCTTTTTCTGTTACTAAATGCAAACAGAGACCCGAACACACACACATACACACACCTCTCAAAAATATATGCACTTAACTCACCCTGAAGCCAATTTCAGCAAACTGAGTTAACAGCTTTCAGAAGTTAGCGAAGCTGGAAGAGTGACAACTCTTTGACAAAAGCCACACTGGAGACATTTCTCTGCCGCTAATATGTGCTGTCAGCTTGGATTCATCTAAGATGCAACTAATGCATCACCCCTCTGCTGCCATAACCACACACCCCCTCCCCCCCCAACCAACACCCCCTCCCCGTTTCAGCAGACTCACTGAAAAAGGAAGATGATATGAATACTTTGACAATAACAATGCTGAAGAAGAAGATGGAAAAAAAAATCTGCTCTCAGATGATGCTGCTGCCAAATAGCAAAACATATTCAGCCTGACAAAAGGAGCTTCTGTGTGATGGGATGTTCAATCTTCTCAGGTGTCAGTGCCTTCACAGAGAAGAGGAAATTGGTGCCAGACAGAGAGGCATATCCAAACCGCAGAAGTGCATTCTAAATAGGAGTCATGTTGTAGAGAGCCCAATGAGAGTGATAGCTGCATGATGATGGTGGTGATGATGATTACAGCACAGCTATTTGGTCATGATGGGGCATCATTTTTGGCCCCATAAAAACAGTTTGGGAGCCAGCTTTGCTCTGTGGCTGCGTCACAGAGAGCAGAGCAAAGAAAACAAAAGACAAGCTTTAAAGTGACGGGCTGAAAATAAAACAACTGGATTTAGAAATGGAATGTCATCATTTAATTGGTTTTGTAGAGATTGTTAACAACATTAAGCTAATGGATGCTAACATTAATGATCCAAATAATAATTATAAGTAATTGACCTTTATTGATCTCACATTGGAGAAATTTATCTCTGCATTTAACCCATCCCCTTGGGGAGCAGTGGGCTGCCATTCGCGGGGCCCAGAGAGCAGTGTGGGATTTAGGGTCTTTTTAGTGGCAGTCTGTGGGATTGGGTTTTGAACCCACAACCTTAGGATTCCAAGCTCTATGCCCTAACAACTAGACCAGGGGTCAGCAACTTTTTTTAAGGCTGAGGGCCACTTTATGGGTACTGAGTCATAGGACGGGGTACCAACACTGACCTATGAACTAGAAGAGTCGGCGTTCACCTGAACTTCATAGATAATAAACATATTTCTATCGTTTATTTTCATTTTTTATTTGGTTTTAGATATTCTCATTATGAAATCCATATAAATCCTCAAATGTTCTAATTTATTGATATGATAAAATGCTTCATAAATGCTTCAAAATAAGAGCTTCAGTAAAAAATAACATTTCAGATTTAGTCCACTGGTGAATTGTTCTGTTTTCAAAAGTTGCTGAGGGCCCCCCATGTTGTCCTTGAGGGCCCCTTGGTGCCCACGGGCACCACGTTGGTGACCCCTGCACTAGACCATCACTCCCCCTTATCTCTGCATTTCACCCATCCCATTTTTCAGCAGTGGGCTGCCATTGTGTGGCAGCCAGGGAGCAGTGTGGGGTTAAGGGTCTTGCTCAGGGGCCCAGAGTTCAGGCTGTGAGGATCGAACCAGGTACTTGCAACCTTCTCAGGGCACAAGCGCACCGTTCTACCCACTAGGCCAACGCTGCCCATTTATGAGATTGATTTCAGCAAAGGTTGAAACACCTTTTTCGACTAATCAAATAAAATTATCCTGTTAAGTGGAATCTTTTCCTAATGTTAAAAATTGTTTGATCAAATATGAATGAAAATGGGAAAATAAAACACCAAAACCTGCATGTGAAAGCAACAGTGTTTGATTATTGTGACAGTTACCATGGTATTTGCGTAATCTGAGCAAAAATAAGATTAAAGCTCACAACTATAGTGTATCTTTCTATGGATGTGTATGTGCGAACTGGAACTGTATTTGTGTGTAAATAGGCACAATAAATGTTGCTTAGCTAATTATAAATGATCGTGACCACGTGTGTTTGTCATACTTTTTCATTTATTTGCGATTATGATATCTGTAATCCATTGAAGACTAACGACTGTTACCATGGAAATCACGGACCGCAGTGATTGAGAGGAGAGACTTGATTGGCATCTCCCTGCCTCCCTCTCCTGCTGTTTAATAATCTTCATTTACCGCAGAGACAGATTGATCTACCAGATGAAAACAGAGCAGCTGTCTTTCTTCTGAGGTTTTTTTCCTTTTGAACCCTTTTTATCTTTGGCTCTTCATTTATTCCCACCACTTAAGAAACACGTTTTTTTATCGAAATACAACTATTATAGGAAATATTGTTAAACACACAGAAGGCTACCTAAAGAAATTATTCTGTATGCATTCAACCACACCTGCTGACAGGGGAGGGTTTTGTCCTAGGATTTTTCCCAGGCCCGGGGGGGGGGCTGAACCAACTAATCTATACACAGGATCTTTTATTTGCTCAAAAATCTTTGCAAATAAATACCTTATTCTTAAAGTAACAGTGTGATTTTCAGCGCCATCTAACGGTCATTCTGCAGCAACATGACCCCCCCCCACATCGCCTCTCCCCTTCAACATTACGGAGGTCCGCATGGTACAAAACGGCTTCCCCGACTTTTACTTTAGCTATCTTGTCAAGTGATGACGAGGTTTATATTAGATCACAGCAGAAATCCATGAAGCAGATGGACGCTGGAGGTTTCTTCCTGTTCAAAGGGAGTTTTTGCTCTCCACTGTCACCACAAGCATGCTTGGTTAGTCATTTACAGTACATGAAGAACTACTAAATTATTATCAGATTACACCTAAATAGATTCATTAATTCTAGTTAGGATTAGGATTCACTCAATGATAACAACCTAACGAGCCTACTGGCATAATCTGAGGCCATTCTATGGGCCTGATAGCTGCTAATAACGACCATTTATTGGGGTGACAACATCTGAAATGCAGCTGCAAACAGCTACTTAGTGTTTACTGTGTAAAAGAAGACTGAATCCACTTGAGGAGGAACCCAGGATGATGCACAGGTTTTAGATGATGCACAGGTTTTTAGATTTCATTGTCTCAATCGGGGTCGGGGGGGTGCTGGTGCCTATCTCCAGCTGTCAGTGGGTGAGAGGCGGGGTCCACCCTGGACGGGTCTCCAGTCCATCGCAGGGGAACACAGAGACAAACAGGACAAACAACCATTCACACTCACACCTAAGGAGGATTTAGAGAAGCCAATTAACCTAACAGTCATGTTTTTGGACTGTGGGACATTTTGAATGTCTATAAATTAATTTCAGATCTCCATGTTCCGATTATTACTGGTCAGCATTTGTATTATTTTGACTAAGAAAAAATGTTTTTCAGATATCATAAATACATTTTCAGTCAAGCTAATATATGTCAGAACGGCAACCTAAAATGTGTAAACATTCCTAGATAAATTAAACTAAATTCTTCCAGTATAATTCAGTTTCTGCTACAAAAATGTAATTTAGAAAATATATGTCACTGTTTAGTCTAGGAGTGTAATTTGAATCACACTCCTAGACACGGATTTGAATCAGAGTTTGTTAAACCTGCTTCGTGAAACAGACCCTAGAGGTGTGAAAAGTATTAATATTTATTAATCCAGTAGGAGTATATATCCTGCTGTTTAAAAACATTTTTGTAGAAGTTAGAGGATAAACTTCAGCTTTTTACTCCAGTAAAAGTGTAGAAGTACAATTTTTAAAACTACTTAAAATATAAAAGTAAGAGTAACGCAGGAAAAAACATTAAGGACAGAAGCTTTATTGCACTACCCTATTAAAGGAGCATTTTTTTTTTTTACAATTTTGGATGATAACTTCCTAAGACTTAATTTTCTTGGTTTTATAACTAATGGTGTCAAATTTAACTTCGCATCATCTTGAAAAACTATTTTTGTATGTGGTGAAGAACAGCAGCGAGTCCAACCACAAAGAAATTCATTGTCTGGATGAAACTAATTCATTTGATGGTTTTTGTTTCTTTAAATACCAACAACCATAAAAAAAAAAATGAGCTCAAATGAAATAAAACTAACAAGTCTATTTTTAAAATGTAAAATAATAGCTCAAAAAATGTAAGGAGTAACAGTAAAAAGTTGTATAAAGAATAGAAGTATAGATAGCCAAAATTCCTACTTAATTAAAGTAATGAAGTATTTGTACTTTATTACTTGACGCCTCTGCTTGAGACAAATGTGAAAAGTTTTCATGTAATATAAGGAGGCCTAAACACCACCTGAGTAAAATGGCAAAGAAAACAAACTTTCAGCTTTTTCTTTATCAGAGATGATCCAGAATTTCACTCCGTCTAAAGTTATAGTTTCTACAAGATAGAAATTTAACATTATTGTGACTATTCGGCACATGTTGAGTTGTTTGTTATATGTACAGTAATTACTTATATTGGATACATAAGCAAAGCTAGTGTTTATTAGAGGCATAGAAAGCAACCATAGTGATAAAACACTTTGTAGTTCATAAAGAAACAATAACTGTTAGAGTTATTCTGCAAATGACGGGTTAATAACTGGAACTGTAGCTTAGAGGCAGGAATCAAACTTAAACAGGATTTTAAACCCTGTAAAAACACCAAGTATTAAACAGATAACACACTAATGGTGACACATTTCTTCCCATGATGTGAGGCAGTTCACAGCCATCATCAGTGTGCCTAGTAAGCCTCAGCAATCCCTATTTGTTTGTCTTTTTTATTATTATTATTCTTTACATGTGTAATTGCCTGGCAAGAGCCTGAAAACATGTTTCTATGCTCATTTCATGCTTTTTTATATCAAAATCTTAAGTTCTAGTCTTTAGGAGTTCAGTATAAAAAAGGCAGAGGATGCTTTTTATGTTTGGTCACTTCTGGGTTACACTGCCTGAGGAGGGCAAAAACATCAAACCGCCATCTGGGTGTGGTCAATTTCAACACGTCACTCTGGCTGATGTTCCTAGACGGAGCTAATTTAGAGATATACTCAGAGAGCTAGAAACAGACATCTATAGCTTGGTTCTATAGGAACCTGCAGCAATCTACATGCACAGTTATAGAGCTTTTAAACTAGAAGTAATTAAAGTGGATTCTGGTGAGTTCAACTTTTGAATCCTCTTAAACTCTGGCAACATAAGCACCAGTAAATAAAAACACAGCAAATCCAAAGTGCCATCAGTTATTTAGTTCTTTATACAGTAACTCTGTCAGGAATTCAGTTCAATTCTATTCAGTTTATTTCTATAGCTCCAATTCACATCATGTCATCTCAGGTCA
>NW_015151763.1:171022-183720 GCF_000732505.1 Cyprinodon variegatus
CAGCCACTCACAGTCAGAGAAACAGGACTACACTGGAAAAACAGGCCAATCTACAACATCTAGAAACAAAGGTGTTGATGGCAGCAGCACAGCTGATATTTCTCTCCAGGATGGAGTCACAGCCAAACAGGAACAGACGAGGCCGTGCATGAGATAATAATTTGTGTATCTGCAGGTAATATTAATATTTACCGAGACTAAATAATGGATGTTTGGACACCTGGTTTGCAGTCAATGAATGCAAAGAGTTTTGTGTGTCATGAGTAGAATCTCACCATCCAAAGATGGACTAAGTGTTTCTCTTTTAGATACAAATTAGCATATACCTTTTTTTTTTTCTTGTTAAATGCCTTAAGATTATATTTCTGTGAATTTCATGTATCTAAATGAAGGGAATTTCATTTATCTGAGACAGACTTATTTTGGTAAATACTAGGAGCCATTATTATTGTCCTCCGTCTCTAAATCTGTTCAGGAATAAACTTCCCAATTTGTGTGTTATCGCTGTTTTTTCTGGTAATTTGGTTGTGTTGGCCTCATGAGGCTGGGGCTTTGGCGGGCACCCGGGTTGTTCACAGCTTAATTTGAACAAAAATCTTGTGTGTAGGTTTAGGTGTTTGTGTGTGTGTCAGTCTTAGCTCTGAGCTTTCTGTTTTCCCAACAGCCTCACTCAGTTTACAGACACAAATAACACTGCAACAAACTCCCTTAGCTACAGATATCTCTGGGGTTTTCTTTTTCTGTCTGCTTATGAGACGCGTGTAAAACATTAGATCACTGTTTTTGTATTTTTTTGTGTGTGCGTGTCCCTGTGTGATTGTGTTTATTATCTTGGGATTACAGAAAATCTTCTACATCTGTTCATTTTTTTGTATATACTTATAGATGTCTTTAATCTTTTTGTTTTCCTTTGATTTTGATACAAACCCTTTTAATCTTAGATTTTCACAAACTATTGTCACAAATATCTAAAAAAAAAAAAAATTGTCCCTAAGTGTTCCTCTTTAATAGAAATAGACAAATTAAAGTCTGACTCGGGTGACTAAAGAGGTGCCATTTAATAATACTTAATAATAATACTTACCATGAAATAATACACTATTTATACAGCACGGTTGGGGCGGTATGATGTAACAGAACCCTATAAAATAATTTAAACAAGTTAAACCACGTGGGAACTGAATATTTCCCTCTGTTTTTGTCATGCACTAAGCAGGAGCCTGCGCTCTAAGAAGCAAAAGATGTGATCAAATATGTTAATGTAAAAATAAGATATTTGTGTTGAATCAGCAGATGAATTCCTTAAAAGTCAACTGTGTTCATTTATAAGTTGAACAGGATGTAAACAATCATGCATGTTCATAAATAGCTGCATACAGGCACATGTAATTGATGGTAAGATGGCAACCTTGGCACCACTTAAGGACATTGGTAATAGAAGAATTCGGAGACAGCGATCCTATTGACTTTTTTTTTTCATTTAGGATCCCCATTAGCTGTTGCCATGGCAAACAGCGACTCTTCCTGAGGTCCACATTAAAAACATACAATAAAAAGCACAGTCACAAATACTGCACTTCCAAAACTTTCCTTTCTCAACTCATAGTAGTTTAGAAATAATCAGAGAATGCACAAAAGAACAAATAAAAAAAGTAAATAAAACAAATAAAATGAAATACAACATTCAATAAAACAAAAACACTTGAGGGCATCAGATGAAGTTATTTTATAATTTGCTATGAGTTCAGTAAATGTTTTGAGGTAGAGATGCAAGGATCTATATATAAATGATCTCACATGATGATTGATGAGAACTGTTGATCTTGCTCAGAGCAGCCATTTTGGAACTTGTCACGACATTATGAAGGGAAACTAGGAAGAACTTTGTATTGCCTGCGTCAGTTTAAGTTTTAGAAGGTGCTGGTTAAACATTTAGCTGAGTTATCAAAGCTGTGTCATCCCAAAAATATGAAAAGGAATCATTTGTATGTTTCTCAAATGTATAAAATTACATAAATTTTAACTTTCAATTACAGTGAGAAGCTGATTTACAAAAATAATAACAGAGCAACATCTACACTAATACTTCAGGGAGCCGTTGTAATGTGCCTTTGTAAGCAGAAAGCATTTTTCATTTCAAATGGGTGCAGCCTTTTATTGACACACTGAAAAATGTAATTGGATGTAGAAAATACATTTATACATTAATATTTAGCCCCTACCCCATGAACTATACTAATTAAAATATATATGTTGGGAGCAAAGCTGATGCAGGCTCCATGTGTGGTGGCTAACATGGATGAATACTTTGTTGAGTTTAAATCAACATGTTGCACAAGAAGAAGTCTATAGAAACAATTAGGCTGCTGCAGTATGGAAAGCTTAAAGTACCAAAAACACAATGCATTAAAAATGTATAGCTAAGAATTAAAAAATCAATGTTACTTAAATTAAATTAAATTAAATGATGTTGGTTTCTTGTTGATGGGTCCATACATTTATCTTAAATAATTCCTCTTGCTACAAGAAAGCAAATCACAATCATTTGGATTTGCAAGCTAAGCTACAGCTAATTTTCAAGATGTGGTCTTGCATAGAAATCCAAAAGAGTAAAAAAAAAAAAGCTAAATGTATGCATGATTTTACCAAAAGGTCTGCTCAGCGGAGCAGTGGGCAGCACTGCTGCCTGCAGCAAGAAGGTTCCAGGTTTGATTCCCGGTCTTTCTGCATGGGGATTGCATGTTCTCCCTGTGCATAAACCCAGAGTATCCGGAGAGAATCAATAGATAAATGAGAATAAAGGTAATCTGAAAAGATATGTGTGTTTAAGGGTATATAGCTTTCTTAATCTCCCATGGCATGATGGGAAAATAAATATGACACTGGTTAAGAGTTGAAAACAAGAGAGCAAGGGAAGACAAGCTCATTGGAGGATATACAATGTATGAAAAGTCACACACACACATCCACCCACTCACAGACACACCCCCCTCTTACAACAGTAGCAAGATTTAATGCCATGTTGAGGGTGTGGGGGTGTGATTGGGGGTTTTGGGGGTGGGGCTATATGGAAACAATGCCACCCCTTTCTCTGGTGAATTGGATCATAAACCACATCCCAAGATACTAACACCCTTCTGCACTAACTCAAGAGCACCTGCACACAAACACACACACGTTGTTAATAGGTGGAATGGGCACAGTCGGGATTTGGATTTAAAGACGATACCAGCTGGTCCCATGCTAGTCTCACTATGATTAGCACACATGCTTGCCACAGAAATGTGTCAGGGGACTGATGCATGTATACACTGACACCTGATATGTTCACAGTAACTGACCCAGGTAAAGATACACACCAATAACATCCCATATATTGAATTCATCACTACATTACAACTCTATGAGTTTTTAGCCTTCAAAATTGCTTTTAAAATAATTAGCTTTGACTGGAGAATGGAGCTTATAGTAAACCTGTTCCCAAATCTAACTAATGTGCTCATAATATAAAAAATATTTTTAAAAGACAGTTTAATCCATTTTTGTTTTCTGGTTTTAGGTGTGAATGATAACTGGTGTTACTCTTGGCATTTATCACCAAAAACCTGGAGAAGTGATTTTGAGCTATTAGCTGTTAGAATGGGCTGATTTATCACCAGCCGGTCGCCCTTGTTATGAAGTTAGAAGAACCATTAATGCTGAAACAGCCTCTGATATTGTCCACTTAGTTACAAACAGGCTGCAGCGCTACACTTACTGTATGCCAACACTAAGGAGGGATACAGCTCAACACCTCTCCCTCCCCTGAGGGGCTCAGATCACAAGCTTGTTCATCTCCAGATGGTTTTTAAATCCCTTGAATACAGGGAGCCAGCTGTGACATGCTCAGGAAGAGATGAGGCTCAAGAAGCTCTGAGGGACTGATTCAGCTCCACCGTGTGGGAAGAACTCTCTGCTCCCCGTAGGAGGATATTGGCATCATGACCTACCTTATCTTGGACTACCTAAACCTTTGCATAGAAAACACTCGTCTCATGGAGGTGTTAGTGGTTCTAAACAATAACCCTTAGCCTGCATTGACCCTGAAATGAAGCCGCTTGTCGAGGAAAAACAGAGACTCTTTAGATCAACAATCAAGGAGTAGCTGAGAGCAGTAGGAAGAGAACCAAGAAGATAAATCAGATAAATAAATATCTACAAACCTCCTGCTCAAGACCACATATCGGTGGTACTGCAGCAGTTTGAGGCTTATAGTAATGAACTTCCATCAAATGAAGATCCTTGGAAAGCCGGTTATACACTGTACGATTTTTTGCCCTTTTCTGGCCGATTTTCCAGTTGTGTGAGAATTTCCTGACTTTCAGCCTGATGGTGCGTGGTGCAGTGAACAGGGGGTAACGAGGGGCAATCAGCCTCTCACCACAATCAGGAATCAGAAGGTCGGGAGAAAATCAAACATGTCGGCCGTCGTAAGGTGTTTGTGGACAAATCGCTCAGTGGGCAAACAAGGATTCTTCTTCTTCCTCTCAGATGAAAACACGGAAGCATGGCGGGGGTGCGAGTGAAACAGAGTTCTTTTTAGCCACGTTTGCTCAGTCAGGTCTTTGTCCAAATACGTCATCGCCCTTTCTTTTTAGGGCTTTCAGCACAAAATTGCACAAATGTCACTGCAGAGCTTAGTCTGACATGGTTTTTAGACGTAGAGTTTGAGCAGGTAGATCGCATCAGAGTGTAGGGTCGCACAGTGTGAGAACATGAACCATGAGCTTTAAACTTTTAAAACTTCCGGTTTCGTCGTACCATGTGAGCTGCAGATGCGTGCAAAGACTGAAAAAATCGTCCAGTGTCTGCTCGGCTTAGATAGGTTAGAAGCCCCTCGTAATATGAGGTTACATAGTTTGTGCCTGGTCCACAGTGTAGTTGATGACAACTCAGAATACAGACAGGAGTTACTTGTCCTAGTGTAAAAGCATTTTTTATGTAGCATAGCCCACGGCTTCATCCACCATCCAGTGAATCTTTCCTCCTGTTTCAGCCTAGTATTTCTTATAGCTAGCTAGTTTTCTTGTCGAAAGGTGGAGGATTTTACTCTAGCAGAGTTCAGATCAGGGGATGATGTGCTGTGAAGGTGGGGAAGGGTGGAATCATCACCCCTAAACACCAGGCGTCACTTAGACATTGTTTTTTTACGCTAAAACAATGTAATGATTTAGTCCAAAAATAGTTGTTGAAAATTGGGCTGTGTTTCATCGCTCCAATAGTAGTTTTGTCCAATATTAGGCCAATAATACACTATTAAAAGACGATGAAAACCCAGTTTTCAAAGTGCAGAGCAGCTGGACAGCTGTTGAAACACTGGAAGAGGAGTAGCGTAAGATGTAATTAAAATAGCCAGTTATAAGGAATGCAATGGGGTGTTGTGTCTGCAGCTCATCATATTAAAGAGGGTGGAACATAAACAGTTGCCAAAATAACACTCGTGAATTCTCTGGGTAAAAAATAATAATATTGATAAAAATGATAATAATTATAATGATAATAAAACTGATAATTGATTTTAAAAAAATACCTGCCAACAACTTAATAGCTGAAGTACTAGCAGTAGATATAGTGGTCTGTCATGCTTTTTGCCGTTAGCCTGACGTAGTCCGACTCAATTGTAGTCAGAATGAGTCTGATGCTGCTCCATAGAGCTGTGATTATGGGGCGTGTTTCGAACCAACCAGGAAAAAAAATGCCTCTGCACTCAATTGGATAGACCTACAACCAATAAGAGCAACGGAGTGCGTGACGTATGTTAAGCCACGCATAGTTGTTGTCCACAAAAATCAAAGCGTGCAGTTGCACGCCTAGAATAAGAAGATGAGCCTTGATCGCGTTTCTCTGTTCCTCTTTTAAAATTAATTTGCTGTCGATATCTTCTAGAACAGACCTAATAACAGAATCTACTCACCTCAACTCTCCAGCAGCAGCCATTGTTGTTGTCACCCAAGCGCGCTTTGGTCACGTGGTTGATTACGTTACTGTTGATCATCTGTCCATCATCATATAAAGCCCGCCCTGACAATTTGATTGGATCGCCAGATATTGTGCTAGCATACTCGCGCTACTATTGAGCAATGCCAGACCGAACTTCCCAACCTCAAACGTTGTGGGCGGGACTAAGTTCGGAATGGCACCCAGGCTAGTGCAGTAAAACCTTACATTATCCAATGAAAATGCGAATATTGGATTATAATTACCTGAAAAGTAAACATCAGTTCAATTTTAATGCATTCAGTGGATGCTGTTCTTTCTTTCATTTTGTAATTTGGTTTTTCTTGCACTGCTGTTATGGTGTGCACACTAATGCTGCTTCGAGGAGTTTGTCGAGTAATAGGGAGCGTTTCCCCAAAGCGCGTGTCGAGGCGTGATTCATTTAGGGGGGAGGTCAAAACTGATGACATCCTAAGCATCACTACCATGACACCATGTGACCGCTTCAGGAAGTGGTTCAGAAAGCACAAGAACTTCAACAGGCATGTAAACAGCCTCACTACTCCGTCAAGATGTGGGAGTTTTTAGGAGAGTTGCTTTCAGTTAGATTCTAAGAATAGATTGGTTGATCTAGTTGTTTAAAACTAGTTTTGTTAGATTAAACAATGTAATGATCAGAATCTGAGAAAGCATCAGTGTAAAGTAGTATTGCTTTCAAGTGGGCTGTTACCATTGCTAGTTATCTTAAAAGCTGCCGAGTCATGGTGAAGTGACAGCCAAAAAACACATATGTGACATACTGTAGAAATTTGTTTTCGATTAGATCAGTTTTAAATAACAAAATAACGGCCCAATCCAAAAAATGAGCATGGTGGGCTACCATGTGCAAAAATACGTAAATATATTTATTTCGTCCAAGATCAGACCAATGACACTTTTAACACCTATTTCTGAGTTTTTATAAATTCCAGCCTGTTTGCGGTTGCCATGACCTGGGTGACTCAGCATCCTCAAACTTTTCACATAGTTGTCCGCAGTGGTGGACAAAGTACTCAACAGTAGTTGTTGAGTAAAAGTATTGATACTCGTAGTCAAAAATTACTCTACTACAAGTAAAAGTTACTCAGTCAATCAGTGTCAGCAGTCAGTGTGATGTGGAAAAAATCAGAGATTAATAGTCGTACCATCACCACCAGTCATACCATCCATCTCCATCTTACTGATGTACTGGCAGCAGGTTGGGGGGGGGGAGCATCTTCTCAACACCACCAACAATGTTGATGCTACGACTGTATTCTCTCTCCTCTTCGATGGGGGGGGGGCTATAACTTTCACCCTATTTCTAGGAAGCTACTAGTTCCTTGTTCCTTTTGACTCAGCTTAGCTTTTTGTTTAAAATGCTTTTTTCAACATACACATCGCAGCCTTTAGGACTGAATTTGGAAACCATGAGTTTAGAGATTTGCATGACATTACAGGAATGTGAGGAACTCAGACCAGATATTGTTTGCAGTTTATACATTTTATTAAGGTGTTATTTGTTGCCGTGTGGCAAAGTTATTCAGCAGGATGAATTCTCAAAGCAGAGATGGATTTTCTTTGTTGGAATAGGTTGAACCTTAAACCTGGATTCCATAGAGAAAGTGTGAGGAGAATAAAGACTGGTGGAAACTATGTGGTTTCTGAAAGTTACAAGGTTCTTTAATATTACTCTGAAAAGTAATACTGTGACAACCACACCCTGGATGTATAAACATGTCTATGCATGAAGCTCGTTTTGGTAAATCAAGTATAAGAATGTGAAAACAGTTATCCTGATTTGAGGAAAAATGTCACTAGCATGCATGATGCTGATAAAGATACTCGTCTGTTTGATTCAGCTTAACAAAGCAGAAATTAGCAGCATCGGCTGCCTGATTGGCATGGAAAACAAAAGCACACAGTGCAGTCGTTCCCTTTATTAGGGTGTTGTTGTCTTTTTGTAATGATACCTACACACCAACAACAGGATGCTCCCTCTCACTCTGACAATGACAGACAACTATTTATACGTTATACATAACCCTTTCTTCATTCCATTGTCCATACAGAAGCAACAAAACATGACCATCCTGGGTGTGAAGATAGCCTAAATGGGATTGAGCTGGAATATTTCTGTGTGGATCTGTGATATTTAAATTGTTTTGAGCCTATTTGATCTGTTTGGAAACTTTTAGTTTAGCTTTTAACTTCTAAACATCTTACAAGAATTTATCTTTTAGTCAGGAGATCAAATAATTTGACTTGCTTTGCAAAATAATGACCAGAATCACAAAACTACCCATTGTATTTTTTTCTAAAATTCTCCAAATAAAAAAAAAATTAAAAAAATGATGTAACTGTTCTGACCAAAGAACGGAAAATCCCTTAACTTTTTTATTATTATTATTGTGAAACAGAACCAAATCCCAGTTGGTAGTGGGTTGGGTTTGGAATACAAACAATATACCAAAAATTATGTTTTTAATAAACAACTCCATTTCCATAGTCTGCTCCTACCCACTGGGTGTTCGTTTTCAATATATTTTAATATATATTTGTACTTGAGAATTAAATTCTTCTACTGTCAACTAAAATCTGTGCACATCACAAGGCCAGATCTAGAACGGCATGAACACTTTCAAAATTGTCATGGCCCTTAAACTTTTTAATATTTTGTCACATAATTCCACAAACACAAATGTTTGTTATTGGAATCTTATATAAAATAACAACAAAGTGGACAATAAAAAAAATTCTACAAATGATAAACTGAAAAATGTTTTGTGCAAAAGCATTCAGAAATGTGAAGGGGAGCAACATGTGAACGTTTAGTAGCTAAGCATATTTATTGTTATTATTTTCTAGTTTTTTTTTTTAAGTGACCGGAATGAGCTGTTCAATATTGGCAGATTGGAGATGTTTCCTCTCAGTCGAAGTTCTTTCTAACATGCGGCGCTGGAGGAAAATGCTGTGGGTGGCTTCTTCAAACTTAGGCAGCTCTTCACAACATTTGACAGATTTTTAGAATCTATTCATTGGGAAATCAAAGTAGTTGTCACTCTGTGGCAGAAAATTCAAAAGTTATACATTCCCAAAAAACGTGTCTTTCAACTCATATCATTATTTAATTAATTTAGAAGGTTTTGAAATTTGTTTGTCTGTTAAACATTAAATCAGTTTTTCCAAACCTGTTTTAACTTGTGTGCCCCTTTGGGAATGTCGTCTTACCGTGAGCCCCCCTCTCAGCTAAAAGTATTGATGATTGTCCAAAAGTGGAAGGTTCAATAACTGATTATAAAATAAAGTTGTTGTTTTTTTGGTTTTTTTTAGGCATTTTCAAACAACATAAACACAGCATAAATGTATTTCGTGGAAGTTAGTGAGGAATCAAACAAAATACAAAATGAAATCATATTATAAAGCTGCATTAATAGAAATGGAGCTCCTGAGTAACTCTCTCAGAATCACATTAAAACTTGATGAATTGGGAACAAAAATCATAACAAAAATTAAAGTTAGACTGACTTAGTTTGACTTTGTTTTCAAAGACTTAGACTTAGACACAGCTTTATTTATCCTTTGGAATTACTCTATGCTTATATAGTGAACAAAAAGTTAAAGCAAGATGTCATTAAAGATAAAAATAAAACAGACAATATTAAAAAAAAATGTATATAGTACAAAAAAGCATAAAAAAATGTAAAAGTTGTAATGTCCGGGAATATGTTTCCCTTAGATATAAAAATATCTGCACAGTCGAGAGCTAAAAGACTTCACAGTAGTGGTATTGGATTATTGCACTTGTACTGCAGAGATGTTCTGACCTTATAAAAGTGAAAACATACATAGACTACACAGCAGTTGGCATGCATTACTGCAGTGAGAGAGTAGAATATAGTACATGAGTTATATAGGTAATGTTTTGCATAAGATGTCGAAGGAGGGGGGGGTGCTGAACCCTGACCTTCTTCCTATCACCTCCTCCTTCCCCCTATCACCTCCTCCTTCCCCCCGAGTGAGGAGTTGTACAGCTTGATGGCTTGAGGAACAAAGGAGTTCAGTAGTCTGCTGGACCTGCATTTGGGGCAGAGCAATCTCCCACTGATCAGGCTCCTGTGAATGGTGAAGACAGTGTGCAGAGGGTTGCTGGCATTCTGCTGATGAAGGTTCTCAGTCATCCAGGTCAAAGTCATTCCGTAAAAATTCAATAAATATCCACTGGACTTGGTTTCCAAGATTTGAAGACATTTCACCACCTCTCCAGGAAGCTTTCTCAATTCAAATAGTGAAGACAGTGTGCAGAGGCTGG
The DNA here is from genome assembly GCF_000732505.1 of Cyprinodon variegatus. Taxonomy (NCBI): domain Eukaryota; kingdom Metazoa; phylum Chordata; class Actinopteri; order Cyprinodontiformes; family Cyprinodontidae; genus Cyprinodon; species Cyprinodon variegatus. Next base: position 181,329 of record NW_015151763.1, read on the forward strand.
CTGGCATTGCTTGGGGCACAGCAATCTCCCACTGATCAGGCTCCTGTGAATAGTGAAGACAGTGTGCAGAGGCTGGCTGGCATTGTTCGTAATGTCCAGCCGTTTGTTAAGTGTCCTTGTCTCTGCCAACGTCCCAGAGGGTCCAGCTTCTTGCCAATCACAGAGCCGACTTGCCTCACCAGTTTTTCCAGTCTGGAGGTGTTTTTCATAGATGTGCGGCTCCCCCGGCACGCCACAGTGTAGAAGAGGACACTTGCAACCACAGACTGGTAGAACATCTCCAACAGCTTATTGCAGATGTTGAACAACCTCAGTCTCCTCAAGAAGTCCATCCTGCTCTGTGTCTTCCTGTGTAGGTGGTTGGTGTGTGTTGACCAGTCCAGTTTATTATCCAGCCACACATCAAGATATTTGCATGAATCAACAGCCTCCACCTCAGCCATCTCCAGTAGTACCGGCTCAGTCTTTGGTCCATTCCTCCCAAAGTCTATGACCAGCTCCTTCGTCTTGGAGATGTTAAGCTCCTGGTGGTTGGTTGCTGTTTTTCTCTCTTGAAAAACAGCAACAGTGGATTATCCAAATCATGGCAAATAGTAGCTCTTATATCTGAATCTGGATCCTTTTTTAAGAGATTAAGAAACTCAGATATTATTTTTTGTTTATATTTATTTTTAAGGTGCTTTTTTTGCCATGTTCCCAAGTTGTTCAGTACAATGAGTTCTCAAAGCAGAGTTATAGTTTTTATTGAGTAATTTATTCATTCTAAACTTCTATTTCATAATGAAAGTGTGAGGAGAATCAAGACACTCCAGTTTCCTTTTTGGTTTGATTTTAAAAGAGATATGATCATTAATATAGATGTCCTTGTGGTGTAGAATCTTTGGCAGGTGGTTCTACACCTCAATACATCAGGTGGTTTATTAAAGTTACTTTAATATTAATCACTCTGAAAATTACACAGAAATATACTGATGTTAGAAATTTTTATTTGTATTTTTTGAATACTTAAGTACTTTCGAAAGGGATTACTTCAATACTTTGAGTAAATTATTGACTTTTTTAACTTTTACTTGTATATGAGAAAGATTTTACTATGAGTATCAATAGTTTTACTCAACTACTTCTGTTGAGTACTTCATCGACCACTACTGAATTAGTTAAAGCTTATTTGTTTCAGAGAAGTTTTAATGGTCGATATAACAGGTGGAGCCGTCAATCTAGCAAGTTTAACCAAATGTGCCTTAAATATCATATATCCTTTTTTTGTCCTGAAAGTGAATCTGGTTGATTAAAGCTGCTGCAAGACAGCAGATAACATCGTAGAGGACCCCTTGGTTTCCCAAATGTTTGTCTATTAATTGTCAATCATTCTGGTGATACGTTTAAATAAGGTGGTCCTATGTGCTCATCCCCATTTTTACTTACCAATGGTCAGTCTGACATTGTTGAAAAATTGTAAATCTTATTTTTGGAAAGTAAGTGTGTATGAGCGATGCAAAAAGCAACTTTTAAACAGGACGGATGATCAGACAGCTGCAGCTGATCCAGATGCTGCTGCCTTTTCTCGCACGCGTTTAATAGTTTATAGCGTTTAGTTCCTTCTCAGGATCAGGTACAGGGTTGTGCATGTGCATTTTTTTTTTTTTAATGGAGAGGACGCGTCTTTTCAAAGATCTGCTAAAATATTCCACTATACCTTTGACCTAAAATGTTTATCACATGCTAAATTAGGCTTTAGGGCGATATCATGGAGATCTCATTTAGTATTTTATGGAGCTAATTTCTGTCTTTATTAAATGGTTTTTAATTTTAGTTGTGTCTTAACAGAAAAACAACTAAGATTAAAAAGCAAATTAATTAAGCTCAGTTGTGTCTTGTTTGTGTGTGTCTTTAGTGTTTTTCTGAGCTTATTTGTGTCTAAACTTGTAAGCACAATCATAAATATTTGTAATTTTTGTTGCCACCTTTTTAAGCCAGCCCCAAACTAGTTGCCATGACCAGATTAGCTACGTGTCTTTTCCCACTGGGACAGAGCCGCTTGCTGCTACTGCTGCTGGTTCTGTCTGGCAACGTATCATTTTCACGGTTGCGTCTTTTCCGGGCAGCCATGTTCACTTTAAAGTCTTCTTTTCGGCGCTAAAAGACAAACTGGCTTAGCCGGTCAATGACAAGTCGAGGAAAATGTAGCAGCTTCAGTTGTCAGCCTGCTTCTTCTTCTTCTTCTTCTATTTTTTTCTTCTTCCTCTTCTTCTTCTTGTGAGGTTGGCAAATTTGTGAGAAGTGCATTACCGCCACCTACTGATATGGAGTAAAGCAAGGAAACAGGAAACGATTCACCGCAGAAACAAAACAAAAAGAAAACTGTGTAACTTTCCCCAACATAATAAATACT
>NW_015151763.1:184593-185417 GCF_000732505.1 Cyprinodon variegatus
CGGATTCCAATTTGTAAAAGAGTCTGCCTGATTAACGAGTTTGAATATGACTTTGTATTCATTTTGTTTTGCTGTGGAATGTATGGATTGATCATCACATGAATGTTCTGAACTGGACTCCCCTTCAACTGATCTCTGCTTGTTCCGCTTTTTCTCATTTTTTGAGGCTACCCTCTTCCAATCTTCTTCATTGTCACTATTTCCCTCTTACATCCCACAAGAATCGCTTCCTGTTTCCCAGCTACTCACGGCCCAGGACATTTCTCCACAAGCAACTTCGAAACACGCGCGATGCACCAAACAACCTCATGTTTTTTAGTGGCAATGGCAACCAACTTAAGGTGCATTTACCGCCACCAACCAGACTGGAGTGTGGTTATCAATGATGTCAGAGGGATGTTATTAAATCATACCTCAACGGTATGAACGAATCTCTATTATCTATCAATCAATATCTACCCAAACTCACATTAATACGAGTGAATATTCACATGCATATACACACTTATATTCTTTATTTAAATACGATTAAATAATCCAGTGTTTTTTTTTTTTTTTTATCTAATTAACTGGTTTCTAGCAGAATTCGATGTATTTCCTGGAAGGTTTATCATTGAAAATCCATTTTTTTCTCTATTTAGTGTTAACTTTAAATGCTGATGTTCCTGTGAATACTTATTACATTCCATTAGTACATGTTCCACTGTTTCTATCTGATTACAGTGATTACAAGTCCCTGTGTCATGTTTCCCTATTCTCAAAAGAGAACTATTAAGTCCAGTATGACCAATAATAAGTCGAGATATTATTACCTCTTCTTTCCA
>NW_015151764.1:0-1117 GCF_000732505.1 Cyprinodon variegatus
GCATCTTAAGCTTAAGATGCAGATTTTTCTGTGATCATATATTTATACTTTATAAATTCATAACTTTCACACATAATAATGTTTGATTAACTTACCAGGTCACAGCTGGCCTTCGCTCAGAGCCTAGTTGCTGAACCAGTCACTGTGGAGCATTCTATTCAGCATCTGGTGTAGATCTCAGCTTTCAAACATTCGCACGTATGCCGCTTTGCTGCGATAACACGCTGTTACTCGTCCGGTGTATTTACTGCTGTAGTCCGATGACCACAGCCTGCTGACCCTAAGTAATTTATTCTGTTCCCCTTCAAGTTGTAGGGTCGTATCTGATGGGCTCCACGTGTTTTAGACACAAAGGCTCTGTTTACACGGCAGGCCTTGATGCTCAAGTCACATTTTTGTTGTGAAATCTGTTTTTTTTTTGCATTTTCGTTCACATTTATATATATGCAACTTGTATTGTAACTTACTTACAATAATGGAAAGTAGTCAGAGTCAAAACAAATTACAGACACAATAACGTTATGAATAAACCTGAGAAAGAATCTGTTTTGTTTTACTTTTTGCAAATTTTGGGCCCTTGTAGGGGAAACGGACTGAGTTAAAACTTTTATATTGAGTAAATAGGATAAATTAATATATGAATTAAGAGAAATCAAAATTTTCCAACCACACCATGTGGCTGCATGTTTTGGGTTTGGGTTCAAACTAGGGCTGCAACTAACGATTATTTTAAAACTCGATGAATCGGCCGTTTATTTTTTCGATTAATCGATGAATCGGACAAAAATTTTTTTTTTTTTATATTAACCTCTTACGGATGACGCGTTAATCGCGCGACACAACTAATCCATGATAAAATTCGTTGCCAACGCTTTTAAAAGTCGATTTTTATCGATTTTATCGATTCGTTGTTGCAGCCCTAGTTCAAACCAACAGAGCGTTGTACAGAGCTACAAACTAGCGTCCTGCACGGTGTCTGGGATAGAGTCCGAGGTGTTCCAGGCGTTGTGCACGGCACTACAGCCAGAGTTTCTACCATTAGGTACCAAACAGGAAATACGCATAGTGTAGAGCTGATGTAGATTTGACCAATCAGAGGCCTCCTGTCTGCGGTCAC
>NW_015151764.1:2629-4628 GCF_000732505.1 Cyprinodon variegatus
GATTTCCTGCAGGGGGCAGCATAGCTCAAACTGAGAACACATCTGCTTTGGAGGAAAATAGAAAATAAAATCCATCAATGGCAACAGAAAAGAGTCAGGTTTGAAGTTATGCAGCGTCAGTCAGTCTGACTGGATGATCTGGTGAACTGGAAAGTGCCTTGAGATGACGTGTTGTGAATTGGAGCTATAGAAATAAACTGAAAGGAATAAAATGGAATCAGCTACGGTCAGCTGCTGAATGTTGGAGCAGAGTCCAGACCTGAAGGCTCACTCCTGGTCCTTTCACATTCAGCACTCTGATCCAGATGTTTGCTGCGCTTCTGTCTCAGGTCAAAGAGCAGAAATCCTATTGGCAGTGATGCGTATCCTGGAGAGGGGTGGACCAAACACAAACAGCTGAGGACTCCAGGACAGATGACCCAGACTGACTCCAGCCAGGTCAGAGACGTGAGGAGTCCCCTGGTACAGTTCTGGAGAGAAGGCCTAGCCTGGCCATCTTCTCCCATCACAGTTTGGGTCAGACCACGTCCAACATCTGCAGCTCAGGGTTTCTGTTCTCTCTGCAGAAGCTGGTTCTGAAAGGTGGTGGCAAAAAGAGATTGGACTTCCCCAGTGTGAAGAAAGGAACCACTGACAACGGATCCACCAGCCAGCAGGTCGGTATCAAAGCAAACAGTAAAACATTGTCATCCAACATTGGAAGATCTTAACTCTCAGAACAAAGGAAGTCTGGTTCATCTGGACCCGGCTTCTTAAAGAAGAGTTCTGTAGAGAGGTTGATGAAAAAGGAGCTCCTGCAGCTCTTCTTATTTTGCTACAGTTTTTAGAGCCCAACATGTTGACTGTGATTAAAAGAAATCTGCTAAATCTTACTTTCTACAACAAGTATCAGAGGTGGAACGCGTTGACTGGGCATAAAGCAAGCTTTTCTCATTGCTTTTTTTCAGAAAGAAGACAAACGGCCTCATCCCAGAAGTCTCCAAGAGATGTTTGAAAGAGGTATGAACACAGAAGCCCTGCTTAGCTCATGCTTACATCTGTGCACCGATGCCCCCCAGCCCTGGTGTCTCTTTGCTCAGTTACGCCTGGTTTTAATGCTGGCATTCAGGGATGCTCGATATATTAACATGTTTATTGGCCCAGACTGTCATATCGGTGCATCCCTATGCAGCGGACATCTCCAGCATGGTGTCATACTCTGCTCTACCCTCCTAGTGACACATTAATTCCAACAATGTTTTTGTCAAGAAGAAAACACACTTAAACTGGGAAGCCTGTTGGGGGCCTTGTTAGTGGCCATGTTTAACGTGTCATTAACGTGTCATTGGGGGCCATGTTGGGAATATATTAGGGGTGCTTTTGGGGGACATGTTGGGACTATATTAGGGGCATTATTTGGGGCCGTGTTTGGGGTGTCATTTGGGGGCCATGTTGGGAATATATCAGGGGCGTTATTGGGGGGCATGTTGAGACTATATTAGGGGCATTATTGGGGATAATGTTGGGACTATATTAGGGGCATTTTTGGGGGCCATGTTAGGGGTGTTATTGGGGGCCATGTTTGGACTATATTAGGGGCATTATTGGGGGCCATGTTGGGACTATATTAGGGGTATTATTGGGGGCCATGTTGGGACTATATTAGGGGCGTTTTTGGGGGCCATGTTAGGGGTGTCATAGGGGGCCATGTTGGGAATATATTAGGGGCGTTATTGGGGGCCATGTTGGGACTATATTAGGGGCGTTATTTGGGCCATGTTAGGGGTGTGATTGGGGGCCATGATGGGACGTTATTGGTGGCCATGTGGGGACTATATTAGGGACGTTATTGGGGCCATGTTAGGGGTGTGATTGGGGGCCATGATGGGACGTTATTGGTGGCCATGTGGGGACTATATTAGGGACGTTATTGGGGGCCATGTTAGGGGTGTGATTGGGGGCCATGATGGGACGTTATTGGTGGCCATGTGGGGACTATATTAGGGACATTATTGGGGGC
>NW_015151764.1:5589-7533 GCF_000732505.1 Cyprinodon variegatus
TATATTGGGGGGGTTTTGGGGGGCTATGTTAGGGGGGTGATAGGGGGCCATGTTGGGAATATATTAGGGGCGTTATTGGGGGCCATGTTGGGACTATATTAGGGGCGTTTTTGGGGGCCATGTTAGGGGTGTCATAGGGGGCCATGTTGGGAATATATTAGGGGCGTTATTGGGGGACATGTTGAACTATATTAGGGGCATTATTGGGGGCCATTTTAGGGGTGTCATTGGGGGCCATGTTAGGGTTGTCATTGTGGGCCATGTTGGGGACTATATTAGGGGCGTTATTGGGGGCCATGTTAGGGGTGTAATTGGTGGCCATGTTGGGGACTTTAGTAGGTGCGTTATTGTGGTCCATGTTGGGGCCTAAAAACATGGATATCCTCAGAGCTGTGGTTTGTTAGGGACGTTATCTCAGTTAGAAATGATGGTTTTGAATTTTGGTTGAAATTACCTCCTTTTTTCTTCCAGACTCGGATCCAAGCTGTTCCAGTCGCCATCTAACAGCTGAGGACAGAGAGTCGTTTTCCTCCAAGACTTTCCTGAATTTTAAATTTGACAGAGACGCCATCATGAAATGCTTTGATTACTGACACTCATCAGAATCTTTCCTTTGGGACTTTTTAATCTTCATGGATAAAGATACTTTGGTAGCTCCTTTCCTCTTGGCCTTCCTAGACCTGCGCCCACATTTCCATTGGAAACTCCGATATTTCTCCAACCATGAAGAGAGCGCTGTCTTTCCTTACCTGACTGATGATGTAGCAGACCTCTTAGAAGCAAGGCTTCCTGTTCTGCAACCTTCCTGCAGGTTCGTCATATATGAACATGTGTTCCATCTGGACTAAAATAAACCTTAAAGGATTTTAAACCCGGTTGTTTTGAAAAGCACCAAAGATGAAATGACGGGAACAGAAACCTGGCTCTTTACTCGGCATCAAATTTAGGATTTTAGGATTGAATAATATTTCTTACCTCTAATAAAAGCCAAGATTATGAACTTCTAAACGTTCACACCTGATTCTGATGTTTGCAGTTTTTATGTTTTTCGTCATTCTGATTTTAATGTTTCTGATAACTTCTTGTTGGTTTTTTACTGAATAAACGCGTTTCTTTCTTGTATTTCCTCTAACACATTGTTTTAGACACAAACTGTCATTTTTTCAGCCTGTTTTTTTTCTTTCAGTGGACAGGGATGCATTTAAAATAAAAGGAAATGTTGTATAGTTTCTAAAAAGGTCTATCTATGATGTGATTCTATATTTCTAATTCTATTTTTTTTTCTTCTGTTTGGCTTTTAGCAGTTTTCTAATTTTAGGATATAAAGTTTGAAGCTTGAAAATACGCTGACTCTTTCTTTTCGTAAATCTTATCTCTGCTGCTATTTAGAGCAGGAGCAACTTCCTGAAATAAAGACGATATTTAACAGATCAAAAAATAGATATTTCAAAATAAAATGAGTAAAAGAGCAATAGGATATTTCATGTTCATTACGTAATTTCAGGATCTGTGATAACGCTCCCTGGTGGATTTAAGGTGCAGCAGTCTGTCACTGAAGGAGCTGTCCAGTTCAGCACCAGCTGAACCAGCATGGGATGGGAGACCTTATGACTTAGCCTTAGATTTAAGATGTTCCAGCCAGAGAATTCAAAACAATCTTGGAGTGTTTTCATGGCGCCCTCAGACCACACTCTGACCTCTTTAACTGTCGGTTTAGCCCTGATTGACTGGGGCTAATATGCAGGGATAAGCATGACAGACAGGAAATCTGACGAACCGAGATGGGGGCAGGGGGCTGCTCTGAATGCATCTTTGATGTTAGAGTAAACCAGGTCTAAAGTGTTTTCACCCCGAGTTGCAAAGTCCACATGTTGGTAGAAATGAGGGAGAACAGTCTTCAAGTTAGCCTGGTTAAAATCCCCAGCAATGATGAAAACAGCCTCT